>NC_057880.1:16176297-16476375 GCF_019740435.1 Gambusia affinis
CGTGGCAGGTTTATCAGTGTGATGAACAAGTGACGCTTGCACTTCTTCAACGGTGAGGAGGCCCATCTCCAACTTTCGTAAAACCCCCTCATCTAGAAGCTTTTGCTTGATCCAGTATTGAATGCCAGGACTCCCAGTTAACTCCTGGTACTTCTGGGAAGTGGATATGCCTTGTGTTCCATAAGATTTTCCTGTACTTTTTTCAGATTTGATTATGACTTCATGGGTTTCTCTGACATTGCAAGTGCCTGTATTACTGATGTTAGTTTCATTATGCCTTGGGTCTTTAAGTCCACATAGAGCCATGTATCCTGGCACTTTGACTGAGCTGGGAAGATCAGATGAAATTTTAGTTTTGTGAGCAATGTTCTGCAGAGTTTTTGCTTGAATACTGGGGGTTTCGTAAAGAGAGGCAACTTCCTTGACTTGCTTAATTCCTTCGAGAACGTTTTCTCTCTCCATCGTCTCCATCTGTTGATGTGACATTAGAGGAATACTTAAGTTATGAAAGACAAAAATTCACTTTTAAAACTAAAATATTCACAGTATTAAATTTCATTTAGATTAGTAAAATATCTTTAAATTCAACTCAGCATCTTTTGTCATACCTTTTTATTATTGAGAGTCTCATCCTCAATTCTGCTCTTTGCTCCTTCAATGACTGTCGTTATTTTCTTCTCCATGGGAACATTTGACTTCAACAGATCAGCTTTGCTATTTGCCACTTTTGGATGGACAGTTTCAGTCACCCCTCCTCTCAGAGTCAATAGAGTTTTCTGCAGGTTTTTCACCTCTCTGACGTACAGCTCTATTTGTTCTCGTAGGGCTCTTGCTTCATTTTCTTTCAGTGACAGTTTGTGCTCACTATCTGACAGCTTTTGTTCAAACTTTGTTCTCTCAATTGACTGTTGATTGCAGAGGCTTTGCAGAGTACTTATTTTAGTGGTGAGTTTCAGTTTATCGTCCTCAAGTTGGGTAATCTCAGACTTTGCTTTCAACAAGTCTTGCTCAAGCTTTGTTCTTTCTCGCTCCATTTTCTCCATTTTGCACTGAAGTTCCTTGTCCATATGTTGCCTTGATTCTACTGTGGTGTGTTGCAAAGTTTTAATTAGTTTTACATCTTGCTTAAAATACTTGTTGAGTTTCTCTGCTAATTCTCCCCTTTGTGACTGTTGGCCTTCCTTTGCAATCTCAGACTGCAAAAAAATCATTTTTCTCTCAATTTCTGCCTGCATAAGTGACAGTTGCCTCTCATAGCCTTCTTTCTGGAGCTCGAGTTTACTCTTTAGCTCTTCTAGCATCTTCTTACAGTTCTCCAGCTGTTCCTCCATCTGCTGGGACTTTAGCTGAAGAGTAATGTTTTCTCTTTGCTTTATCTCTGCATCTGTTTGGGTATGTTGCAGCTTGTCTTTTAGCATTCTGAGTTCAGTTCCCAGAGAAAGGTTTTTTTCCAGCGCCTCTGATTTCTCCCTTTTCAGGAATGTATTTTCACGTTGTAGATTTGATTGGGATTTGTCAGAACTGGATGTGATTTCTTTGATAGTTAGATTGTGTTTCTGAATTTCAGTCTCCAGCAGAATAATTTTAGATTCTTTCAATTTTCTTTCTTTTGTCTCTTGAGCTAGTTCATCTTGTGCTCTTTGCATTGCGGAGCTAACCTCTGAAAGTTTAACATTCAGACTCTCTACCTTCTTTTCCACTGCTGCCTTGTCATTCTGAAGCGTATAAATTTCCTGCTTTAGGTTTTCTATGACTTTTTCAGAGTTGTTAGTTATTCCTTTAAAGCTGTGCTTGTGTTGTAAAAGTTCTTCTTCTAGAGCTTTAAGTTTATGCAAATGTTTCTGATTCTCATAAGATTCCTTTTGCAGCTCCACATTTTTTTTCTTCAGCATCTCGTTCAAATCATTTATTTCAGCTTTCTGCATGTGGACTTTCTGATTTACTAAGTTTTTATCGGCAAATACAGATTGTAGTTCTAATTTCAGATTTGCTATTTCTTTCTCATAATTTAGGATTTTTCCATTTTGGGACTTTAATTTCTGCTGCAGATCAGCAATGGTCTTTGTCTCCTCACTATGTTCTTGCAATTTAATTTGAAGCTCATGAATGATCTGCGCTTTCTTACTTAGCTCCTCGTCAATAATTCTAACCTGAGATTTAGCACCCTCTATTTGTGACTTGAAGATTTTAATTTGCTGGTCCTTGCTCTCAATCTCCATCATCACTTGATCGAGTTTGGCTTTCACATTCTTTGCATTCTGCTCCACTTCTAAATTCATCTGCTTGAGCTGATCGATCTTCCTCTGCAGCTGAGACGTAACGTTTTCACTCCTCTGAAGTTCTGCCTCGAGGTTCTTGTATTTGATCTGCAGGGCATGTTCAGATCTCTTCACCATGTTGCTCTCGTCCTTCGAGATTTGAAGCTGTTGTTTCCAGCTCTCCACCTCATTCTTTAAAGATTTTATCTTTTGTTCAGAGAATGATCTTTCTTTTTCCAGTGACTCTATTTGGATTTGAAGGCTTTGGATGTCACTATCTGACGAGACGTTCATCCTCATCAACTCATTGCATTTTGTTTTCAGCTGATCTATGGCTGACTGTTTGGAAGCTACCTCTTCCTCTAGTTTGTTTATCTTGTACGAGTTCTCCTGCTCTACAGAGCTTCTCCTCTGTAGCTCTGATTGGGTGATCTTCAGCTGCTCTTTAAGGCCTTCTACTTCGGTGGTTTGGAAAAAGGTGCTTTGCTCCAATGAGGACTTTGCTCTCTGGAGGGATCTGATTTCTTCCTGAAATTCAGAGATGGATTTTTTCATGCTCAGCATTTCCTGATGGAAATCATCTGACTTCTGTCTAGTCTGGGCCCGTTCATCTTTCATCTCCATCTGCAGTTTTTGCAGTCTGTTGTTGCTATCATCCAGAAGCTTTTTATAGCTTTGTGCTTTCTCCTCAGCCATTTCTGCTTTTTTCTGGACCTGAGATAGTTCATCCAGTCTCTGCTGCAAGACATCATGCATTCTCTCTTCAGATCCCTCGAGTTGGGTGCCCCGTTCTGATTGGCTCTCAAGTCCCAAAGACTCTGCAGTTTGATCACTGTTTTTAGCTGGAACTTCTCTCTGCAGCTCTTCTGCTGCTAAATCTACTTCCTGTGCATTTGTTCTTCTTTGTAGGTCGGAAATCTGTGCATCATTTTCTTTTTTTAAGACTTCCTCAAGTTTCTTCTGTGTCAGAGAAGAGGTGGCCTCCGACTGTTCCATTAAAGTTTTGGTGTGCTTTAATTCCTGCTCAAGTGCAGCTTTGTCTTTAATCACTATATCTAACTTAGTGTGATACTGACTGACATCATGCTCAAGCTGTGCTTTCTGAAAGTTTAAATCCTCAACAATCTTCTTTTGTGTTTCTAGTTCTACTTCCAGCTTCTCCACCTGTGCTTCCCTTTCCGTAAGCAAAACTTCCTGTTCTTGAATCCGTTCCTTAAGTTGTCTAATCTCTACTTCCCCTCTGGCTTTTTGGACCTCCATGCTCTCTGTCCTTTTTTCATCCTCTGCTCTTTCGAAAGCTCTCCTGTTCTACAATGCAAAAAAATGAGTCATCCACAAATTCACATTTAAATAGACATGGTTACCTCAAATATGCAGCTATACTCCAAAAGAATCTCTCCAAGACTTTGAGATTTAAAAATATGTATCTAAAAATTATTTAATAGATTACTGATTATTTTTGTGAAACTAATAAACACATCATCATTCAAATGTTTCGCCACTCATATTTATTGGAGCATTAGAATCTCACACTGGACAATTTAGAAAAGTAGCAGCCTTTAACTTGAATATTTCAGTCAATGGAATAGAATGCCACATTAATAAAAAAGGAATAGTGTAGATAAAAATGATAAATATGAGTCTTTCATCTAAAATCTCTAAAATGCAAATGCTATTCAAACTGCCTTACAAACTCCTAGAGAGATTTTTTTTATTTTTTGATTCTGTCCAAGAATGCTTGAGATGTTTCTACCCACTTCACCATCACCAGCAGACATGCAGCTATTTTACACACTTATGCACTTTCTTTGCTTCTTTTGCTCAATGAAGCAAATTCTCTTTGCCAGCACGATGAGCCTGTGAGTCAAGAAGTCAAGTTGGATGAGAAGTAAAGCACATAGAAGATTCATGAACCTAAATATCACACATCTCATTTCAGAAGAAAAGACAAAGACTGAGTCAACATCAGGAGAACAAAAGAGGCCCCAGAAGCTGCAAGAACCAGAGCAAATACAAAACAGGATGCATTTTTGAGCATTATAAATTAAGGTTATTCTTAAATTGAAACCAGCTCACCTCCTCGTCTTCGGCTCTTTTCAGCGTTTCACTGGCAAACTTCACATACTGGGTCATAAGAGTCACAAGAGCAGTGTAGCGGGTTCGGAGGTCCATGAACTGCATAAAATTAATCCAACAAAGATAAATGTGTGAATGTGCAGAAAATACAAAAGCAAAAGATATTTTGCACTGTAAATAAAATCAATATCTAGTCTTGCCTCCTGCTGAATGGCATCAGAGGAGCTCTGTATCTTCCGCTTTTTAAGAGGGGACTTGTGTTGGGAGTCAACCATTGCTCTGAATGTCATTAACTGCAGCTCATAATCCTGGAATTTTAAACGAAATTTTAAAAGTTAGTTGAAATATTTCTAGTAAATGCCAAGAAGATCATTTTTTAAGTGTTGCCTTAGCAAAATCAAAGAAAGTCTCAAATTACTTTAACAGCAGATGAGTACTGCTCCGAATACTTTTGACACTCTTCGATTCTGTTTTGCTTTTGTTCCATTTCAGCAACAAGAACCTAAAAATAACACATATTTTAAGACCGAACACTATACAAATCTTATTTTGAGAAGGGGACTCTAGTTCTCTCTTACTTTCTGTTTGTTTAATATCTCAGCAAGAGCCTTGCTATCATCAGGTTTGTTTTCTTGAGCTTTCAGCTGTGCCATTTCCAGTTCTGAGATCCACTGATCCACACTGCTGTAGGAGTCTCTGTAGTGTTTCAGAGACTTGCTGATACCATCAAGGTCCCGCAGCCTGAAATTGTTATAGGAAATCTTCATGAATATTATAAGAGCTCTGCACACAAATCCTGAGATCAAATAAAATCAATTTTGGCTGGTCAAAGCTCTACAAAAACGGAAATTGGATTTATAAAGTTGTGGCAAAATTCTGATCAGTACATCTCTACACAAGACATCCAACAAAACACACGTCCTACAAACCTGCTATCAATCTGTGAGTGAATGTTCTGCCATCTTTCACTCAGCTGATCCGCCCTCTCCCTGTGCCAGTCCAGGTCAAAGTCTCGCTCATTATGGACTTTCAACATGCGATCACTGATGACTCGAGCTTTCTGCAGCTCATCCTCCATGTCGTGGAATACTTCCTGCCTCTCGTCGATCTCCGTCCGCCATTGCTACAAACAGAAAGATGGATGACCACTTAAAACAAGCTGTCACAGTGCAAGGAGCATGTTTTTATATATATATTTTTTAAATGTAGCACTACCTTAAGTGTAGAAATCACACTTTCAATGGATTTGACATCCGAGTTGACAGCATCCTCTTCATATAGTTTGGACTCATAGGCTTTAACGAGAGACTCTGCGCTCTGACTGTGCTTCACCACTAAACTCACTGTTTTCAGCCTGCAAAAACGAGGCTCCACTTAAGTTCAACTGTAACATCAACCATTTTCTGTTAAAAAAAATATCTCCCTGACATGCAATAAAACATCGTTCTTACTTGTCCATATAAATAGAGGACATGGAGTACACTTGGCTCATGCTCTGAACGAGGACAGAAAGTTCAGAGGAAAGTGTGGACACAGACGGAGAGCCTGCAGCCTGTATGAAGAACTGCTCGCACTTCTCCCTCATGACATCCAGATCGCCCTTCAGCCTCTCCAGCTCAGACATCTTCCTCTGCAAAGCAAAATGTAGAATGTTATAAAAAGCCCATTGCATATGGGTCTATTTATGTATGAAGGATAAAAATAAATAAATACTAATTTGATGACCTCGTGTTCAGTGATGCGCTGCAGACTCTGCTCCAGGTCATCTCTCTCCAGTGGTGATCGGATTTGCCTGATTAGGTGTTCCTCGTGGGATTCCAGGTGCATACGGATGCTGCGGATGTCTGAGATGTAATGATTGTACACTGACTCCTCGTGTTCTTCTGTTGACAAAAAATATAAACAATAAAGATATTATTAATAAAGAAAGGACTTTTTTGTAATCAGTAGTGTTTGACAGAAACAATGTAAAACACAAAAGAAATTATGTGGGATATACACCACTAGGTGGCGACATTATCACAGTGTATGCCAAGTTATGGCTCATGAATTACAACCCTGGCTTTTATTGGTTTAAAAGTAAACTAATAGACACAATTCTATGTTAAAAAAGTATAAATTATGTAATTCTACAAAATCACAGTCTTAATTTATAGCTTAAGAGCCTTAAGGGCCAAAGTGCTACTGCTGGAGGCTGAGCTGTTATTAGGAGGAGAATTGAAGGCTTGCCTCTCTCTGCGGATCTGAGCAGTTCCTGGTAGAACTCCTTACAGGCTGCCACGTCTCTCTCCAGCTGTACACAGTCAGCCACTGTAAACACCTCTGATTCCTTGCTGTCCTCCAGGAAGTCATCGAAGTGGGACTGGAGGTTGCTCAGGATCTGCTGATGCTCGCCAGGCAACATTGTTTTTATCTGAAGTTGTTTCAAAAAGGAAAGCATTACAAACCTCTTAGTGTGATCATAAACTAAAGCTAATTAGTAATAATTACTATCAGTGAGTGGGGGAACAAATTTCTATAAATACCGAGGCTACGTTCCAGTTGCGAATGGCCCGTATGTCAGTCATTAGGTAATGCCAGGACACAACACTCTTCATGTTGACATGGGAGCGGTGCCACAGCGTCAGGACATTTTGGTATAACTGTTCAGTTCTGCAGTAGAAGTGATTTAAACAATGAATGCTTTAGGAAACTCTCAACTTCACAAAATGGATCCTAGCTTCCGAGCATCTCACCTTGTTGCCAAGTCAACAGCCTCTTTGTTGGGTGGAGGCACAGTGAAGCAAACAGAGGGAACCATGGCTTCATTCCCTGCTGGGTTGATGACTTTCCACTTGGCTCGGTGAGAGTTGCTCACCAAAACACACTCATCATCTTTATCAATGGTAATCTGAAAGAGTTGGGAGACAGATACAGCAGAGATCTGTTACACAAGCTTCTAAATTAAATGGGAGTAACTGTGGTGTGATGTTTTTAAAACAACAATACCTCTATTTGTCGATAATCACATATCGCTCTAACAGGAATAGAGGACCTCAGAGGAATTTCAGGGTTTCTCGGCCGGAGTTGCACAATGTTTTTGGCCCTCCCCACTAACCCTGCGACAGTGCTACGGTACTGAAGTAGCTGCTCTTTCTCATCCTGAGAATACACACAATAAATATAGTTTGTAACATGACATAAAAATTTAAAAAATAAAAGACATTTTTGTACTTTGCAATGTTGTGAGTAAAAACTTGTGACTGTAACATGACATTTATTTCTGAGAGACCAACATAAAGTAGCACATTTTTGTAAAGAGGTGAAAAAAGTTATGAGTTGTGTAAACGTTCAAAAGATCTCAAGGAGCACTTTTGCCTTCATGCAAAAGAGGCAAGAATAAAGCCATTGTTGAAAAAATTCCATAAGTACTGCTAAATATTTATTTTGAAGATACTGAAAACTTGAAAAAGGGTGCTCTAGTCTCATTTATTTGACTGGTCACATTAAGAATGTGACCAGTCAAAATGTGGACAAAATGTGGAAAACCTATTGTACCTTTTCATCTTTACACATAAATCCATACACTTCATGTCATTGCGTCAGTGTTACCATGGACTCCTGAATGTGATCCTCTAGTCGGTGCAGGCTGCTTGATCGATCACAGCTGTATTTTCTCTGAATTGAATCATTTAGATTCTTAAGGTAGTCCATGGACACTTTGACATCACTGAAAAACTGCATAGGGGAAATAAAAAGGAGCTTAAAGGTTAGATGTGAAATAAATAAATAAATAAATAAATAAATGCATTTAATGGGACAGTCTTAGGGAGCAATGCACCTCAAAATACACAGCATTTCCTTTAAGATGCTGTTCGACGCAGGAGCAGAGCTGCAAAATCCAACTCCACTGTGTCTGCATTGCAGCTTTATATGCCTGTGAGGAAGCAAAAAGAATCAGACATACTGGAAAACTGCCTGCTAGAAACAACTTGTAGTTGTCTGCACAATTCCAGGCCCAAATACAGAAAATAGCACATTGGCCTCACTTCAATGGTTAGTCTGGCTGGATGGTTCTTCAGCATGAGGCGCTCTGCCTTGTCCTGCACAGACTTAATGGTGTCCTCTTTTTCATCCAACTCCCTCATCAGTTCCTGTGTAAAGACAATAAGGTAAATGCCCCTGGTGCTAAGATGTGGTGAAGGATCAGCTACTCCATCGTCTCATATAATCTCACATCCTGCCTCAGTCCGGAGAGTAGAGGCAATCGTTCAAAGAACAATTTAAACCCATTCCCTGAAATTATCTTTTCTGAATGAATGCTGTAAACTGATTTGCTTTTTATTTCTTGGGTGCACAAAAGATCCCAATAGGTTAAGACAGAAATGGCTTACAGCATGGTAGTCTCTTTTCTGCGAGATGTTGCTGTTGCGATCACTCCAGTCGAAGGCGACCTCCTCTTCCTCTTTCTCATTCAGCCAGATGAGCTCTTGAGTCGCCTGCGACACAAAGTCAAGAAGGCTCTCCAGGTGGCTCTGCCGGTCCCTTGAAGAGCTCTGAAATATTTCAAACAGTTAGACTGTGGTTTAAAAATGGAAAAATAATCAAGCTTAGCTCTAGGGTCATACTCACCAACAGCTGTTCGTACTGCTTATCGAGTTTGTTCAGTTTGTCTGAATATGTCAGCTTTAGTGGCATGTTCATCTGAATCTGGGAGGAAAACAATTTTGTGAATAAATAAATTTCATGCTTTACATCTATGAGAAAGTTTAAAAACTAACTCACTTCACTCAGCCGAGCATCTTTGAGACTCATTTGAAATTCTTCAATGGCTCTGTGCACACTCTTATGGTTGTCCAAATGCATTTCCACACTGGGCAAATCTGTTCCCCACTCTGAGCGCTCCAATTGCAACTAAACAGAAAATGAAAAGAATTCAGTGAGTCAAAAAACTTTATTTACAGCCTACATAAATAAAAAGGACAGAAACTGCTCACATGCATCTCCTCCACCCAGTTCAGGAGGTCCTGCACATATTTAAGGTTGACCTCCTCCTCCGTCATGCTGGGGTCGGCCAGTGACGACTTCATCAGCGGCTTCCTGATCTGCATGTGCTTCAGATGCATGAGGTTACCAGGCTCCATGCCGCCCCCACTTCCCATGTAGCTTGGGACGGAAGCCGGTGGCAGATTTGGTGTCAGGGAAGGGGTCAAAGGCGAGGTCAGTGACGAGTTGAGGCTCGGGGTAAGGCCGGAGGTGAACGTGGATCCGGGGGTACCCAAACCCCCTGATGTGAGAGAAGGAGTAATATCTGATGTAAAGCTGGAGTTAATGCTCTGTGGAAAGCCGGAGTTCAGGCTCTGGGTGATGCCGGAGATCATGCGCTTGGTTTGCTCTGTTGTTAGGGTGCGACCTTTGCTGTACACAGTGGAACACTCGGCTCTGAGGGCCATGAGATCATCACGGAGTCTGGAGACCCTAAAAATATCAGAGGAAAGCAGTTATCAGTTTTAATTGATAGAAATTCTGACTGTTTTTATTATTGTTTTTAAATTAAAATAATATATTAAGTAAATGTTCATATTATTAATGAAAGTAATTATAGCTTTCTTACTTCAAATGTACTAAGATATTTGCAGTAGAAACTAGACCAAAATGATCTAGTAAGATTTTGTGGTTTTGCAGTGTATAAGACTTTTTAATTATTATATTCCTAAACAGAGTATCTTAGTGGGGAATCAGGATTCCCTTTGTACCTCTGAACAAGCTGATCCGCAAATGGGAATTTTCCATCCAGGAGAATCTGGATGTCCACCACTTGTTGTCGGAGGATATTCTCACACTCCAGCAGATAGCCTGCAACCTCAGCCTCGTTCATGAACTGAATCCCTGACTCCAGACGTTTTGTATCCTTAAAATGGGAAAGAAAAAAAAACAGAAATTATCGACACCAGGGATAATTTTTTCTATCAAGCTCTGCTTTCACAAAACACTTACAGACTGCAGAGCTGATCTCGCCAGTGCCAGCTTGTCTTCTCCATTAACACAGTCTCGCTGGACTCTGTTGGCAATCTGCTGCAACATCTCAAGCCTGAAAAACATAGGAATATTCAAGATATGGACTAAGATTGAAAATAAATAAATAAATAAATAAATAAATAAACAAATAATCACACTTTAAAACAACATGTTTCGTAAAAGTCAAGAAAGAAGAAAGTATTTTCACCTGGATCCATAGGCGAGGTTATTATTGAGAAAGACCGAGCTGTTAATCTGCAACGGCTCAGTGAGGATGCTGTCACAGGAGCCAAAGCTCGTATTAAAGCTACTGTTGCTAACAGTAGAGGTCCCGCTCAAATATGCCATTTTACTTCACATTTTATGCCGGCATTACCTTTACCAGTGTACCACTAACCGACGCTACCAATCAGATTTGGAGTCTGAAACCTTGAGAGCCTGACTACAAGCACTATTAGAAAGAACTGACAGAACCATCTCCAACGTTCTAATATTTATAGCGTTCCATCCAGGCGAGGGGTGTGTAAAACAAGCCACCCTGAAAGACAATCCCTCTCCTTAGGGTATGAAATTTAAACAGCATGTTGGGACAGAGCAACTTCACAGGTAACAGGACTGCAAAGACCACAGCCAAAAGAGCCACACCCACAGCAGATGCTGCATTTTTTAAAGATGTTTGAACTACTGTGAACTGAACACAAAACACCATCTCCATAAAAATAATACTAAGGCAAATATATATATAAAAAAAAGAAATGCAACTGGCATGTAATTGAGTTAGCTAATAACAGTTTTAAAACTGTTGTTTTTAGATAACTTGTTGACAGCTGTTTCTTTCCACATGACAAAAAAAATAAAGGAACAGCTGCACAAGGTGACAGAATTTTTTTCTCTTTTAAATTTTGACAACGAGCTAAAACGTGTCGAGAATAAAAGCAGGCTTTCAAAAAAGTCTAAACAGTACAGATAAGATTGTGAGAATAAAGTTAAACTAAAGGTTGACCTTTCATACTATTGTTGTCTCAAAAGTCAGAACTTACAACACAGCATAGTTGCAGGTCATGAAACCACTTGAGGCTGACTAGCTGAAAATCAAGTGGAATGAATACTTTTGCAAGGCTCTACATTTGTGGGCAGATATTTCACAGGTTTTTTCACATTCTTATTGCAACATTAAAAAAATGTTCTTCACTTTTGTTATTAAAACATTTTTTCAGTCTCACTCTCATCATTCTGACTTCAAACTCTACATTTTATTTCATTCCAGGCATTATGTTATGAAATGAGAAAAATTAAATAAAATGTCTTAACCGTATATTCAATGAGTATAAAATGTATTATGTATGTTTGCAAGACATTTTGCAGATCACTCCATTACATGTTGAACAATAACATCTATGAATTGTGCTCACTGATGTGCATCTGTGCGTTAAGTCTTGTGTTTTTACAGACCTGCTGACTGTGCAAAAATATTAGAATAAGGGGATTTCTGCAAATTGCACACAGGAGTCCAGCAGTGCCCTCAGTATCTAATTTCAGAAAAGACATTAAGAGGCTTGAAATATGATATGGGTGCACTCTGCCTGTGAAAACAACCTTACAGAGCAATACGCTAACGTGTGTAGTGTGCTTCAAATCATAAAGCAGCACATTAGAAAAACATTTTATGAGTTTAATGCCCCATAATATAGTCTTATAGTCAAATTTTGACAATTTGGGACCAGGTAAATAACCACATACTATTTGGAACCAGGTGTGTTTGTCTTTTGAGTAATTCACATTTTTAAGACCAAACTTTTAATAAATCTTGATGGGTCAGATTGAAAAAAACAAGTGCTGAAGCTCTCACTCTCTGCTCATACCTTTCCAGTTCTGGCCGCAGGCTCTTTTCTCTTTCCAGCATAGCAACAATTAATTTACCCCATTCCTTCTCCACATCATTCGGATGATGGCTCGGGGGTAACTGAATACGTCCAAACTCGATCCACATCTGAGACCCACAGCAAAACCAAGCTTGTTATTGGTGTGACACACAATGAATGGCAATGAAAGTTAAAGAGAAAATAATGTTGTTTTCTGTTTTCCATACCTCTAGCATTTTGTAGAGATTTTGGATTTTTGTTTTCTCATTTTCTTTTAGTGGTATTTCATGTTCTTTGAACTGTAGATACTGCGTATAAAGTGCCTGAGAAAAGAAGTCAGAAAGTGAAAATTAATCTGTTTAATTGTTCCACAGGACAATGACCCTCTTATATCATTTTTGAAAATAACCACTCCTCTTTGCTACCACCCTCACAACCAGGTCCACATATCCCCAAGGAATTACTCTCACTGTTGCAAGATATCAATATCCTACAGCTAATGGATGCTTCTTCTTTCCAAAATCCATCAACTGTACCTACAGCAGCAGACAGGGATCACATTATGCTTTTTGAAGCAGGCAATTAACCTTGACCAGTCAGATAGCTTGTTGTATGCAATGTACTTCCATTTAACCAGTTTTTTGTACAGTAAAAGACACAAATTTATCCATCCTTTCAAAACCTTACAGTCAGGTTTACTACTACTACTACTATTACTACTACTAGTACTACTACTACTACTACTACTATTTGTTGCTAGGTAAGTGCTACCAACTGCAATGTTGGAATCCTAGTGGTGCCTAAAATTCATAAAATATAGAGAACCAAACCTTGAGTTCCACAGGATTGTTGGGGAAAGATCTATCTGACATAACAGCCACATTATGTTTTATCCACTGGCTGAGGTATTTGATCATGTTCTGGTACTCCACCCATTTGATATCAACATCCTGTTGAAAGACAGACAGTCATCATCCAGGCAGCTGTCAACAGTTCTTTCCTTCATGTGTGTCAGTGCCATGAACTCACATTAGGACTTATTCCATCAACACCGTCTGGTACTTTGGGGAAGGCGTCATATAGAGTTGAGACGTATGTAATCACAGACTTCTCATCCGGTGACTGAACATCAACATCTGATGAGCAAAGTTGAAACCAACACGTTAGGAAAGAACATATAACATGCTGAGAACAAGTATGTCCTTTTTTTAAAGTAAATCTGGGAAATAAAAAAATAAAATAAAATTGGTATAAAAAGCTCTTAGAAACTGGTATAAACAAGTTTGTATGAACAAAAACATTTTGATAAATGTGCTGTAATCTATTTAATGTAAATCTCAGCTAAAATGCAAAAGCAGAATATGAAACATTGCAATTACATTATTTAATAACTTTTGGAACCAATAACTATTTGTCATCTGTAATGTCTCCACCAGTTTTTCATATCATTATGGAGAAACTTTGCTCCACTCTTCTAATCAATGATCATGCCTGAAACAATTGTGGACAGTTTTATTAGAATACAAGCAGAGCCTTCCCATCAGGTTCAGACAGTATTACTAACACTATTCTTTTTTTCTTCAGATTAGCTGTTTTGACCAACTTCAGCTTTCGAACATCTGACTTTTGATGTGACTGTAAACATGAACTTGCATAATAAAGCAAAGTTAATAAATACTTTTGAATAGAGATTAGCCCATGGTCTTCTCAATGCTTATAAGATGCTGTGGCTGCAAAACAAGAACAAATCATCTTAAATCATTCTTTAAACCCCTTCATGAATTTTTTAGCCTGTGTGCAGTCCCAGCCGTGTAATAAGGACCCTGCGTGCACTTTTATGAGTTTTTGTGTGTGTGTGTGTGTGTGTGCGTGTGGTTTTGGAAACTGACGAGCTGACAGGACATCCCCATCAGTTGCCCACTGTCCAACCATGACATCAGCTGCGCTCTCCCTGAGCCTCGTGCTACGACTACAGGAGGGTTAAACATAGTTTTGTACACTTAAAGCTGCAGTAGGTAACTTTCTCTGCAAGTTGTCAGGTTTCTCCTTTTCTTTCTGATGCACTACAGGCCTTCCTCCACAACAGACCCTGCCATGAAAATGCAAGCTAGAAAGCATGGCCACCAATGATGGCAGATAAATAGCTTTCCTGTTTCCTGGTGGTTGTATCTCTGATTGTATCTCCAGCTGCAACAAAACGGCAATTTTGAGCCTGAACAACGAATGGAACTCTGCGGGGAAAGGATGTGAGCAGCACTTCAATGAGCATGATGGACAGTGCTAAGACATTCCTCCTGGATCTGTTTAGTTGTTTCTGACTGGGAGCAGTGCATTTCTGCAGATCAGTGTAGAATCACTGGAAGGAGCCAGTAGAGCGTGATTTTTAAAAACACATTTTTATGATAGTTACCAACTGCACTCTAAAGGTTAGATGAAAATGAGCTTCTCCCAGTTCTGAGATAATTTATAACTCAAAGGTGCACATGTCTTCACTATTATCCAGTGCACAGGGGACACTGTACAGGTCTTACCCTCAGGGTCGAGCAGCTTGGCCACCCCCAACTGTTCAGCCACGGTAAACGCCTGCTCCAGATTGGAGCGGTTGGTCTGTGTCGACACCCGGCTCATGTCAACCAGATCTGGTCTGAAGTAAGTAAAAAAACATGAAAGAAAAAAAAGAAACGATGTGTGAGTTTTTTAAAGTATGTTGAGATGAGTCAAGCTGGAAGACCCAGATAGGGAATAAGTGTTAAACAAACATATGGAGCATAAAAGAATAAAGGGTAAGCCTATATGAAATAGTCCTAAAGAGTAGTAAACACATTACCATTCTGTGAAACTGTACCTGTATTTGTGAATGATGGCATTAAACAGCCTCCCATCCCTCCAGGAAGTCGTGAAGTTGTCACATCGTACGCCTACATAGCCATCTGTTATTTGTTTAGACCAGAGCAGTAGTCTCTCCTTGGCTGTCATGTCCTCAGACTCCCCTGTGACGTGGATATCTGAGATCTACCACAGAGCAGAGGGAGAAAGGTGTTTCACAATGCACTAACATGATGTTTATAGCTTAAAGAATTGAGTTGGTGTCATAGAGTTCACTTAAAACAATGATTTTATTATTCCATCAACATATATTTCAAATAAACATCGTAACTAAAACAACTGCAATGTCCCAGCAGTGCTACAGCCCTGAACAGAATTGTCGGCACTAAAACTAGATTATTCCAGTGTTCCAGCATCACAGATGTGCTACATTCTTGCTCTTATGAGAATCATTAGGTTGGCACCACCCAGTTATGCAGCA
Organism: Gambusia affinis; assembly: GCF_019740435.1. Lineage (NCBI taxonomy): Eukaryota > Metazoa > Chordata > Actinopteri > Cyprinodontiformes > Poeciliidae > Gambusia > Gambusia affinis. The sequence goes on from NC_057880.1 coordinate 16,191,798, forward strand.
TATACCATAGTTATACTGCACAAACCCAATATCTACTTTTATGACAAGGTGTAAATCCTTCGTTTTGACAAGGTTTATTGTTAGAGTAGTTGAGGTTATCCTAAGCAATCTCTGTAGTTAGGATGTTATAGGTTTAAGCCTCTGAATAAAATACTGACCAACACTTTCCTCTACTTTCTCCAACTACTTTTTAATCATGCATTAGCTGCAATTATTGCTGCAATTTGATATAGAGTCTCTTTTTGGTTTTTCTGGTGTTTCTGCATTCAGCTGTTGCAACTTCCTGGAAGAGAGAACCATAACTTAATTGCAGAAATAGATCAGCTGATTTACTCTGCTGAACTACTCTCCAAGTCAAATGTACTTTGCTTTTCGTTCTTTTCATACCTATCTAAATAGGTGTGTTTCTCTGCTAGATAAAGCCACTAAAGCAGCTGCTTCTGCCATTAACCCTGATTATGTTTTTCTTAACATCGAGAGAGGTTCAGGAACAATGCTTCCATATTTTTGTGCATCCACTCTGTCTTCTAAAACCTTCAGTCAGTTACGGGAATGACCATTTACACAAAGCTGGATTCCTATAGAATCCAGTTCCTGTTAAAAGGTAGTTTTTCTTTCCATTATTCCCACATGATCAGAATGAAAGATTGCTGGAAGTTTAAAAACTTGATGCAATCAACTGTCCACTGTTATCATAATGCTCATGTAGGAGGAGGCAGAAATGCTACAAACTCAATTATTTCAAGTAATTAACTGGGTGACAGGCTTCATCACAACTACAACAGAATTATAACATATACAATTAGAATATAAATTTGATTGACTCTGTATGTTTGGACTAAATTTCTTCTGTATTTCTATATAGACATTGGATCTGTTTATCTTGTAAAGAGCCTTGAGATGACAAAAATTCTGAATTGATGCTGTAAAAATAAGGTATTTGTTCAACAGAGTTGGACAGACTGTTAGTCCATTAGGCTTTGAATCTTCTGACTTCCTCTTCATCCTCAGAAAATACAAACAACCTCTGAGCTCTTTAATGTGTATAGTACTTGCTCAAATTTGGCAAAATTTGTAAATATCATGAGAAGCCAAAAATGTGGAAACATTACATAAATGACAAAAACACCAGCAAATCAATAATGGAAAAGATAATAATAATAATAATAATAATAATAATAATAATAATGATGATAATAATAATAATAATAATAATAATAATAATAATAATAATAATAATAATAATAATAATAATAATAATAATAATGAGTAAGCTACAACAAAAAAGCAACACAAAGCAGATACAAAATACACTATGAGCAAATAACAGCTAAGTTTATGTTTTATGCAGGGAAATTTAAAAAGAGAGAAATAACAATATCATGCACTGAAGATTTAGTATGTTTCTTAATTTGTGCAAAACAAACAATCTAACTTTTATGGTAGCTTCACTTGAAATTTGAGAGACAGATTATTAAACAAACATCATAATATATTATACACAAATTAAACAATAAATACTTGACCCCCCTTCAAACAACACAGTTTTTCTTTATCCCCATGTGACAATTATAAACAGCACGCCTGTCCACAGAGTTATTCGTCCATTTCAACGTTGCCACACCAGTCAAAACCAAAGATCTGTTAAAGGATAATACTGGGACCACAGCAACCAACATCACCTTTGATGACACATCATACTATAATGTATATATTACTGTACACCCTATTAATAATATAAGGAGGGCTTGTTTAAGTGCCCAGCATTCAGGGTGTCAAATACGCGTAACTTTTCTATAGTTACTAGTGTTAACTGTGCTTGATGGCACTTACGATTCAATGCAGCATGAGAATGTTAAAGAAGGAAAAAATCCTCATAAGGTGATAAAGCCCATAAGAAGCATCATGTTATGTATGTTTGCACTGATGCCAAAACATAAAGACAACCAAATCTGTAGACGTATCGTATCATTATCAAATTCAAAATTATCAAATATTACATGTTTTCATATCATGCAGCTTTAAAGAAGCTTAACTTAAATCTGTCAGAGAATATGACTAAAGTATTTAGAGAAAGATTGGGATAAAGTGCCGAGTTTAGATAATACCAAGTGCAAGTTCTTTATTATCAACTTTTCAACTTTGCTCTGTTTGGAAGGAAATAAAATGGCAGAGAGAGCCAAAGAACATGCAGGATGTGAATCTATGGTAGAGTCATGAAATACTGTTCTAGAATGACCAAGTTCCCAAATATGTCCAGGTAAAGTTCAGGAGTAGCTAAAAAAAGTACATTCTTATTGTATTCAGATCTCAATTCCACAGGAAATAAGTCCATGAGTGACCAATCAACAGTAAACAAACATACGTTGAACTCACCAATGTGTGCCAATTTGGACCATCTACAAGAAATCTAAAATTATGTTTGGCAATGAAGAAGCTACATTTTTAATGTAGCAGTAGTGCCACCTTATTATAAACTGACACAATCACTGTTCAGGTGCACCAGTCTTTCACCCTACCCTGAATCACCCCCATGGTAACTATTTATAGCACACTCTCCTTTTACCTTGTGTTGGGTGGAAACAGACTTGGCAGGAGCTGGACCAGGCTCGATGTAACCAGGGCAGGTGTATGTCCTATGTCTTCTCCTCCTGTGTGCTTGAGACCCACATATGATCTTTGCAAACATCTCCTCGCTCTCAGGTATGTCATTGCCCTTCAGAGTTTGTAACATATGCTCCACCGCTCCGAAGCTAACAGCCCGTCTCAGCTGGCGCTGCAGGAGCTTCTTTACAAGCAGACCATCTTTGGCCGAGACATTCTTGGAGTTTGCACTAACACCATGGAGCTTTCCTTCAACAGAATTCCTGCAGCTGTTATTATTTTCAATGTCTGTAGACAAACTCTCCAACCTACATGCTATCCTTGTGTCAAGAGATGGATTACCATCGCCTCTGAGGACAAAAGCTGGTACCTCTCCAATATATACACCTTTACTGAGACTACCTTGCCTGGTTAGTTCGTTCTCCACCTGGGAGAGTTTATTATTCTCTGTTTGGTTTTGGTTAGAGTTGTCTTCTGAGTCTTGAAGCTCAGAACTATTGCAGACAGTACTGTTTCCAATGAATTCACTTGGGGAACTCCTACTTGGTCCATTAGGCTTTAAATCTTCTGATTTCCTCTTTTTCCTCTGAAAATATCGACGACCTCTGAGCTCTTTAGATCCAGGACTTAATGGAGCTTTCTTGGGGTCAACATAGCATTCTTCTTTAGGTCCCCGAACATAGCCACAGATGTTTCCCATTACTCTCAGATCTTTGAATACTTTTCCATCGACAGTGCCGGATCCCCAAACAGCAGAGGGATTTAAACATCCAGTGAGCTATCTCTCAGTCTATAGTAGCATTATCCCACTGACGGAAAGCCATTAGATAACTAGAGCAGAGGAACATACAAAAGCAGCTGCAGTCCGGCAGCAAGACAAGAAGCTCTGCACTCAGAGGAGTCGACTTCGTCCTTTAAACTTCCTGCTGAGAACCGGTCAAACCTTTTCTCATGCTGCGCCTCTTCCGTGCTCTCCCCTCTTACACTGCAGTCTTTACTGACCTTTGAAACATTTTCCCAGCTTTGCTAATCCAGCGCAAACACCATAAATGCACACGCAAACGTGGCCCACATGCTTCTGGCATTCAGCTGGCCGAGAATGAAAGAGACTTGCAGACAAACCAGTTTAAATCTGGCTAGTCTGCTTTTTTTTCCCCAAGAGAATAATTCCACAAACAACAGCTGTTTCTACATTTCTTTAAAACAGTGACAACATACTGTGAAGCAAAAGCAACATATTTTGCTTTTGCATAGAAATTGTGGCCTCATGAACCAGAAAGAGTCTCAGAAGAGCAGGAAGGATAATTGAAAAACAGGATTGTACTAAAAGAGCATGAGAAGCTGAAGCAAATCCCAACTGGACAAAACGTCATTTCACTTCACTTTGTTTATCAATCAAATTACAATAGCTGTGCCAGAAGAGGGATCGGGGGTGAGTTCCGATAGACAAAGCAAATATTACAACTAACAGTTTTGAAAGTCACTATTAGTCTGATCAGGAAATGACTCATTTTATAAAACTATTAGAGCTACTAGAACTGTCTGGCAACATGTTTAATGAGCATCCGGGTAAATCTAAAAATAACTATATGTTCGTGTGAAGCATAATATTGAAATTTCTCCAGAGGTCACAGTCACCGGACACTAAGTACAGTCCAAATAACAGTCCTTCTTCTAAAGATGTAGCCTAAAAGCAGATCGTATTATTAGCTTGTCTCTCCAGATACCAGTAAATTATAAAGACTTGTTGTTCCAGTTGCAGCATTCTTCGTCAGTGACAGTTTTAATAACAGCAAAATGAAACAGTGACTCATCAACCTACGTTTATGCTAGCTACTTAATGAGAAACCAAAAACATTGCAGAGAGAAGCAGTGACACAATCAGGGAAAAATAAACAAGGAAGTCACACAATTGCTTAAAACCCCTGACGTTAGTGAAGTGCTACAGTGGTACCGTGGCAGCAGCCAGACTCAAAAGAGTATGATTGCCACATAGAAATGCAGTATCTTAGAGTACACCTTTGTTACAGAACTGTCCACATCCCTGCTCAGACAAGACTGAAAAAAAACAAACTTTACAAGTGAAAAAAGCTAACTTGGTATGAAGTAGAAAATTGAAAATTAGAAACAAAACGTATGTAAGTTTTTTAAATTAGCCTCAAGCAGCAAGATGAGCATGAACACAACGTTCCAAATAAAAAAAATAAAAAACTTGTCCTCAGGTGAAGAGGTACATCTTGGATTCCTCTGTCAGACATAGTAAGAATAAAGCATTTATTATAAAATTCCTTCTGTTGACACCTGTCAGTTTTCTGTTAGCTGAGTTTTTTAATAAAAGACAAAGGTATGCAGCTTGAATAAAGTTCAACATTTGAACCCATCAGGTGCCCTGATGTCCTCGCAGAGCAAGAAGAAACAGGTCCTGTGCCGCACCGCCAAACGCTCCGGGCTTGCGTGAGACGGACAGTGGCAGGTGTTGGCAACATCATGGACGCTACCTGTCAGCTTGTCTGAGTCCAGGCAAAATTCAATCTGCTGCTTTCACTCTGTTTATTCAGGCGCTACAGAGCAGTTAGATGTGCACTAATACTATCCTTAAGATTAGAAAATAAACACAGGCTCAAAGTATAAGTGACATATTGATTTAAAGAAATTATGTTCCTGATCCAAAATTATGAAGCTTTAAAAACTGTACTGTCTGTGGGAGAAACTTAAAGCAAACATGAAAGGAAGAGATTCCTCACTTGGCACCTGGATGTTCGTGTGACATGATTTATGTAACAGCATTAGAGCAATTAAGTGTTCCCAGGGGGAACATTTTTTAGGAGAAAACTGAGGATCTACAGCACCATATGTCAATTTAGAGTTTAGAGTGCACAGAATATTTAGAGCTCCTCAAAAATAATACAAAATGGCTCAAATGATTGCATGTATAAATAAGTACAAAACAGAGTTGTTTTTTTTTGTAGATGAAAGGCAGATTTGAGAAAAAACAAAATTAAACAATGAATATGACGTTTCATTTGCTTAGTCTATTTGAATGTAGAGATGTTTTGTATAATTAAAGAACTTCTTTTTTTTTTTTTTTTTTTAAAGGTAATTTAGAACTAGAGATCTTCCTAAAGTAGCTCTTTGTAAATGTACCTTTTTATTTATCTCTTTACAACTACAGACTCCAACATATTCAAAAACACAAATTTTTGTTTTGATCAACAAAAATTAGTGTACAGTTCTAAAGCTAAAGGTTATTTTAGCTTTAGAACATAATTAAACTATGTGTGTTTAATTATGTTCTTATGTTCTATCTTATAATTATGATAATTAAATTATCATAATTTTTAAAATTCTCTGTATATAAAAATCTGAAAGCCAGCAATCTTGAAGTAAAATGTGTTGCAGGTTGCAAAATTCTTAATTCCTGTAGCGGATAATCATCTTCCGTAAACACACATAGTTTAATTTAGCTCAAACTATATTAATCTGTGAGAAAGGCCTTGTCAATGTGCCAACTTAAATATAAAGACTTGCAAACTGATGTTTATAGAAAAAGGCACCTTTACGAAGTACTTTTACCAACTTTCACTTAAAATTATATGCATTTTTAAGGACTATTACGTAAATTCAAATGAAATAAATGAATGGCTTCAAATGTGATGAAACATTAAAAAGAACTTCAAGAAGTGCAATAGTTCACCAATGCAGTGTTTTCTTTTTTCATTAATGAGGCCATGAGTTCATTGATAAGAGATAATAAAGCCATTGACAGAAATGAAGCTGCATTACTACAGAATGAGTTGCATCACTAACCTGAAAGTGCAAAATAATGGTCCAGATCAATCCCAAGGTCAGTTTTGGATTTCCATCAGTGATGTCATCATTCCTTATATTTACAAGTTTGACCTAGAGATATAAGATCTACAATCAGTAAAACACATCTTTATATGTTCATTAGTTGTAATAATCACACACAAAATAACTGCAACTCTGTTTTGTTAACTTTTCCTGGTCATGTGTAACAACCACCACAAGGTGGCACCCTTGTCTAAAGGTTCTGAATGGTAACGTTTCAGGTGAACTCTGTGTAATAATGACTTTACCTAGGGGGATTATATACACTTGCTAGGACATTAGCACATACCACAATCAGAAAGTGAAGAGTCTTTAGAGCTGTCTTTCAAATTGAAGTAGAGCAAAGTCTACTCTGTCTGGGTTTATGAGGAGCCATCATTAGTTCCTGAGTTTAACTAGAATGGCTATAATCACCCCACACTGGGAAAGGCAGATCTAAAGATGTTTTAATAGCTAGATTACTTTATCAGTAACAACACTGCACAAATACATTTTGTTTCTAATTTAGCTGGAATAACACATTATCTCATCTGTGGTCTTCCATGAATCCTTTGTTTGTGGCTGTACGTCACATCTGGCTACAGCTCAATGAGGCTGTGTTCATCTGTACACCCTGTGTACAGCCGAGGGGGAGGGGATGCAACCAGAGAGCTTTACACTCTCTCTGCTGGAAATTTTAGTCTGCACAAATTCAATGGTATTATTTCTGTTTAGAGCAGCTAAAATTAATTTAAGGTATCATAGGGAATTACAAAAGAAATGAAACAAATGAACACATCAGTTGTTACCAAGTAATGTGCATCTCTTTGTTGTCAATGTCTACGCATGAGTAAATGGCTAACAATCCCAAAATGTAATATATTTGCACACATCAGCTGTTTATTTTAGCATTTTATTTTAGGTTTAAAGTTATTTGTAAATTTTATCAACATGTTTCTTCTGTCTCAATGTAATAACATTTTTGGACAGCCCCAGTCTGAGTTGTGACTTGAATATGCTCAAAAATCTGTGGGAGAAGTTAAAAATGAGGGTGATGGGAAGGAGGACTTCCAACCTCAAAGACCTGGTGTTCATCAGCAAATATAAATAAACAGATACAAAAATGTTTACTCTCTTCTTACATTGTTTTCTTATCTTTTGAGAGACGCCCGTCTAATTTCCTGGCAAAAAGTACCTTCTCTGTTGAATGTTAATCATTTAAATCTAAATCCGTGTCAGCTGATGACTGGAATCAGCTGACTGATCAGTTGAATAAAATCTCAAAGGTCAGTCCTTTTCCAGTCAGTAAATGCACCATACCTAAGCACTAACTGGTCAATCTAACCTCAACACTTTTTAGTGTGGTTGCTATTACTAAAGGAAGAACACTCAAATGATAAAGATCCAGTCAGACCTGCTGTGGGAAATTTTTGTCAAATCAGTGAATTCAACTTTAAGTTTCAACCTCTGTCTGTCAAAACTGTACTGAAAGAGGAAATGCTGACAAGCTTTTAGAAGTCTCAAAGTTAAAGTTGGTATTTACATTCTTTAAGGGAATGACATCATGCTATTAGTTATGCTAACCATTCTGATCAAGCCAGTTGCTACAAAATGAAAGGTAGCTTAAAATGTCAGCTCAGCAGTTAAGTTTTCCTCTTAAAGTAATATTACTGCATTGCAACTATTCTTCTCTTACATGTTTGATATAGCATTCCCTTTGCTACTATCATAAATAATTATTGATCATTCATAAGTAGAGAAGGCTATAAAGAGATATTTTCTTTATGGCCTTTTTCAATAACAAGATAAAACAAAAACCTTAAAATGACCATGACCAAGTCCTTTACCTGTCGCCTCTTTAAATAATCCAGAGCTATTTGTACATTTTGGAGTCTGTGGAAGCGCATCCGTCCTCTCTCCCGAGGCTGTGGAGATAAATAGGAAAGAACAGCTGTATGCTTATTCAAATACTTAACATCAGGGAATAGGTGGGAAAATGATTAGGTAAAAAATAAATGACACAGAACATGCATCTTACCCCCCAATCTGAAGAGGTTAAAAAAAAGTAAAAGAACAGACAACTGACAGACATAGAATCCACAACAATTGTTGCCATTTCAAATCCACTCAAATTGTGTGCATACTCTGAATAAAGTGTATGTGCACCACCAGTGTGCTGAACATTTTCCATCTACTCAAGCCACATAGATTAGTTCAAAACAAAACAAATCTCAAAACCAAAAGGAAAAGCAACTCTTAAAGCCAAAATGAATGAATGAAATAAATTAACATCCATTTGGATCTCAGTGCCACCAATGATTATATAGTGCTGTATTATGATCTTCTGTGGCAAATGCTCATGAAAGGCTACGGGCCACAGAACGATGAGGTAATGAAATGGAAAATGCATTCGAGCCAGGATGCAGCAGCAGAAGCAGCAGTGAAAGGCTTGAACTGCATCCAGCCATCCTGTCCCTCTCTGTAGTAAAGCAACGGCACTAAAAAAAAAGGTTTAGTGAAGGCTATTCAGCAGCTAAATATTTCCAAATCCACAATTTAAAGGCAAAGAAAAAATAATCATCATAGAGGTTCAGACAGAATTAACTGTATGACTTCATGATGCGTGGAGTTAGTGATGCGGATGTGAAAGCCTTCAAGGGAGACTTTTTTAATGCTTTTTATACATGGGTGTGGCTGATCGCGTGTTGCAGTTTTTGTAAAGAACTGATGTGAATGTTCCCAGAAAAAGCTATGCATTATGTTTGCAGCATAAAATTTAAACATAATTCCATTATGCCTTCATCAAAAAAGTCCCAAGGAAAAATGCCTTAAAACAATGTGAAAAAAAGGAAAATATGTTCAACAATGGGCAAATAATGTCATTATCAGCTGGAGAAATAACTACACAGACCTGTAAGAAAAGAAACCCTATTGTATGAATATTTCTATGCTTCTACTCAAATGCCACAACATGAGCTGAATTAGTGGGCTATTTTAAGGGTGCAAGCCACACGTACCCCCTTATCATCATCATCATCATCATCATCATCCACCGTGTCTCCATGCTGCTCAACCGCACATGCTTCTCTCCCACTCACCAACCGTAACGTCTTCAGAAAATCACGCTCCCTTTGCTTTATCACCGAAAAGGCAACATATAGGGAAGAAAAGGAAGACATGGACACACACACACACACACAGCCACCAAATCATAGGAAAGTTGGACAATGGACACAATCCAGTCAAAGAATGGAGAGAGGGGGATGAGGAGTAGTAGGAAATAAACAGAAAAAACAAACAGGTGCTTAGAGGATGAACGTAACACTGATGTAAGAGGGGGGATGCCAGTATTTGGATGAATGAAAGAAATGATAACATGAAAGTCTCATACACTGATGTAGGCAAATAGAGTTTTAGACATATTTAAAGAATGAATCAGCAGAATTATCATAGTTAGAATTCTGCATATAATCAGAACCTTCACAAATTACATATGACTTTCACTATAAATCCTTTTTCAATTTTCAATTTTGTTAACAGATACAAATTATTGCATTATAGAAATACAAAAAGTCCATTAACTATTATTTGATCATTTTCTCTTTGTAATGACGTTTTTTGTTGGTTTTTTTTCATAATTTTTTCATTAAATTTTTCATAATTCCGAGCGAAAAAAAAGTCCTGAAAAATTCTGGTTTATAGAAAAACAAACTGCAAACATTTAGGCTCCAAATTCAACAAGAAAAAATAGCACGCAGACCTAACTTCTAGTATAGGTGAGTTGTTCTTATATTTTTAAGACAATAGTAAACAGTTTTTTCTGGTAGTAGAAAACTTTTACAAAGTACAGTGGTTTCTACAAAGTACAGTGGTTTCTCTAGACATCTAGAGACAAGAAATCTCTATATGTCTTGTCTTTCTGTAGGTTGTACAAGGTTTCTGTACAACCTACAGAAACCCTGCTCACCCTCATCCTCTCATATTGCTGTTAAACTGATGAAGATAACAATAGTGTTTCCTCTTCCACAGGAAAACTCAAACTGGTGTAGGAAAATTTACAATGTAAATTTTGCAGATTTTAGAATTTGTGGAAGCATATAGAATGCAGAAGAGATACATTTGGAAATATCAAATATCAATATGATGCTATAGAAAACAACACAACCTGAACTATCAGGTTTAGTTCAGGAGAATTGTGTTTGTCTTCACTCTGAAATGAGGTTATCCAAACTTCCTGTGACCCATTAACACTAATGTCGTACTATCTTGACCTTGAGATCGCTGGTGAGTATCTATCCATTCCATACAACATTAACAACTTTCTCTTAAACAGGTTTTGTTGGTCTTTTTATAAAAAATGCACTTGTAGGGTTTTGCTGTGCAAAAGCGAACTCTAAACAGAGCATTGGGTAACATTGTATACCTCACAAGGAAAGAAATTAGGTTTATATGTTAAATATCAAGGGCAATGACACCATTTCAGTCCAATCATTTCCAAAAAAACACAAAAACAAACAAAGCAACATTTAGAAACAAGTGTCATGTAATTAATTTAGCGATTGTATGTTAATATGTTAGATTTTTAAAAAGCATTTAATATTTGATGTCTTACCAGCAAAAAAGAAAAGTAGATTTTTTTTATTTTACTTTAGTGGGTGGAGCGGAAAAGCTGATTACAGGGATTAAAATCCCAGGATTTTCCTCTTCACTAAGTTAAAGTTACATAAGAGCAAAAAGAAAGTACCAGAGCAACAACACTGAAAGTGTAGGCTAGTCTGTGCTGTATGACAAAATCTCTAGATGTCTTGTTTGTGTCTGGGTTATCTGACTGATCTCTTTCAAAGTGGCACTAACTTCAATATCAAAAGCCAATTTCAAGTGAGCCAAAAGATAATAAGATTTTATTCCATGTAAATCTGAGCCCTTGTCTTTTTATGAAGCATATAAAAGAAAAAGCACAAACTCACCAGTGTATCTCCAGACAAAACCTCCAACAGTGAGATCAGGTTATGTCCATCTCGTAAGTCTTCATACAGGTCATTTATGTGCTTTCGTACCTGAAGAAGCAAAAAGGAAGATAAAATGTCTGCAAGTTGCACAAATTACTGTCCTGCTGCTGCTGTTTATTCACATTTTTAATATTTTATAGATTACATGTGATATAGGATTTATTCGTTTAAAGTTCACATATTCTTATGTAAAATAATACATTTTCAGCTAAAAGATTTTTTTATTATTACTGAACTTTTCTACTTTATATTATCCGAGACGTTTAGGAAGACATTATTTCTACACACACACATATATTTATTTTAATACATTTACTGACAACTCAGAATCTCATTAACTCAACCATATCGAAATTCATGAAGTGTTCTTGAAATGTGGAATCATGTCTGGAAGCCAACCAAATTAGCATTACCATTTCTAATAAAAAAGATTATTATACCAGAAGTTTGCTGAAGGCTACAGAAAAGAGAGTATTTTTTTTCTGTGACTTGCTAAGAGATATTTATCCAAATGCTGTTTGTGTACGTTTGAACCTTTATGCAACATTCTTACCCTGATTACATTTTGCTGAAAATTCACAATAAAATCAATCTTTGGCACTCTTTACATGCTTTTAAAACTCTGTTAAATAGTTACATCACCATTTTTAATGCTGAAAACAGAAGAGTTCAAATACACAATTAAAAGCCACCAAATTGTCCTGACGGTAAAACCAATAACAAAAGTATGCAGAGAAGCATTTGTCATTAAAGTCTTCCAAGGTTATCAGCGTGACACTTCATCTAGCAACTTAAGAGAGGTGCTAAACAACAGCAGTCAGAGACTCTGTCCTCCCTGGCCTAAATAGCACCCCCTTGAAAACAGTCAGCTGCCGATTGACCTGCTTTAACACAGGACTTTCAGGACTTTATTCCCTGATAGCAACCACAGCTGTGGAGCCAGAATAGCTCAGTATGTTTGCATTATTGAGTCAGCAAAGAAAATCTTAACCTATAATTTGGCACCTCTAATTCCTCATTAACTACATGTGAGACCCTTTGTATGAAGAGACAAAAGTACCAGAATTCAAAATAAAAAGATGTGTGATTGACATTTAGACTAACCAAATGCATTAATGTGTCAATTGACTATGATTGGCGGTTTAAATGACTGAGCTGCACAAAGAAATTATTTCAACTGTTGCGGTCACCAACATCGCAAGTACACAATAGGTCGATCATCCTGATTGGAGCAGATTTATTCCTAACTAATGGTCTTGATGAGTCACGCTATCAGGCAAGAAAAACCTATGCTTTTTTATATTTTTTTAATTTCTTTTTCTGAATTCTTGTTCAGAAGTTCACAATTCTTGTGGCATGTTTGACACTCCAAACTACTAAAACATACAAAGCAAAAATCATTATCTCTAAAATACATGGAAAAAATTATGTACCTTAGTTAAAATAAAATAAAAAATGGTTTTCATCCATCCATTTTCCTCCGCTTACCCGGGGACGGGTCACAGGGATAGCAGCTTAGAAATGGTTTTCAAACATTTTTACTTTGGTATGCAATTTCTAATTCATATATAATTCTAAGGAGGTAATTTCATCAGGATACATTATTTCATTATTTTTTCTGCCAAGATTGTGCCAAGATTTATGTAGCCTGCACTGCAGTAAATGATTCCTAAAGCAAGAACTGGAACTAACAGTTTCTATGAGCCTCGAGCATTCTTCCAAAAACAAAATGGCAAATGGTTCGGTTCAATCTGCCTTAAACATTGATGAAAGGACGCTGACATTCTTGTCGTGTAAAATCTGATCCAAGAGTCATGAAATCATTAGACTGGTAAAGCTGACAGTACACGACAGACTCTGATCTCAAGCTGAACTCTTCCTTCTGCCTTTTAAAATGAAAAACAAAGTCAGCATTTTTGCAGTTTTTTCACAGTAATGTCGGCATTAAGCTGGAGATAAGAGGCTAAAAGGCTGTCGGAGTTGCATTACTTATTATGACAAAGTGAAATGAGCTTTTTTCATGCTATAGGTGGTACAAAGCAGTGGGTTATAATTTGTCCCACAGATAATGTACATTTTTAAAATGGTGAGTGGGAGGCAATTCAAAATGCAAGTTCATATTTCAGAAAATTATTAAAATTATGACTAATTGTGCTTTATTCTAGAGATTTACTGTTCCTCAGGTCATACTGCCGATACTCTGTAAAGTATTCTTGATGGAGTAGCACAAACAGCCCACCTTTCTCAGACTGATCCTTTGGACACTGATAGGTCACTGTGCTCAATGTGTTTAGTGGACCATATTCGTTTTTATCTGGTAATACAAGATCAGCATTTATGCTTTAATATTTACCTACACATTAAACCACAGTGGTTTAATTAGTTATGAAATCAAATCACTTTTTAAACAGAAAATAAAACTTTAAACCAAAAGACAGAGACGTGACAGAGTCTCTTTTCTGAGGAAAAAAAATCTGCTCAGCCTTTATTCTTCTTTTGACATTCTGGCCTTGAATTTTCATACAAAAGTTTCTATAGATGTTCGCTTCCTGTTTAATTAATTAGTTTCTAACAATGCCATTCAATTACAAGGAGAGCGTAGGGCTAAAGCAAACAGAATATGAGAAACTATAATGTGAAAAACAGTATAGGCTTCTAAGAAAAAGGAGCAAAACTAGGCAAAACCTATTTACCAGTTTAGCATTTATAAGAGGAACGTCATCCTAGCATTCTTTCTTGTCATACTGTAATGGAAAAAAGAAAGTATATCCTCCTCTAATGCCAGGGTTCTCCATAAAAGGAGTAAAAAATTATATGATCCCTTCAGGTTCTAAAATGATTTAAGTATTGGAGGTGTATTTAATTTATAACAGTTTCTACATTTTGGTCTTGATGCATAAAACTCTGTTTTACACAGAGTGTACTTCCTTTTGCTAATGACTGCATATCAGTATTGTGTTTATAACTGTTGTGTATACTTCTACAAGTTATATTTTTGCCCCATGTGGATACTGTAAATATGTACTAATGTCCAGTACCTTCTAAAAGACTTCATATCCCTTTACGTTTTAAGTTTCCCACGTTGACCCCAAACCACAAAGCAATTCTGAAAATGTGACTTTCATTTGTATTTATGCTGCAGTGTATCAGATTTTTCCCTTCTCCTCCACAATTTCTTCTACTCTTTTGATGAATTATTTAAAATATCACTCAAATACAAAAAGGATTGAGAATAAAGTGTGACAAACTGATTAAATTCAGCTATGAATACTTTTGCAACACACTGTATGCACACATACATCCTACACAATGATTTCCTGTATGGTTTTTCTATATTGCAGAACCAAACCTGGTGTCATTGTGCCAAATTAACTAGCAAAGATCATCAAAGTTTCTGTTTTTCTGCAAGGCTTTACATGCAATTCACAGCAGTCAAATTGCAACCAATAAAATTCCTTCAACATTAACAATTTTATTTTTCTTTAACAGATAAATCAGACAATAAAAGACAACTCAGAAAATCTCATTTAAGAGATGGCAGTGAGTCATTCCATCCGATATCTGAAACACATATACAAACATTTTCATATCCTCTCCATATTCTTCATATTTCAAAAGGCGTGACAGATGAGACATGTCCATGCTTGTCTATTTTCTTAAGTGTTTCACCAAATTCCCAACACTGATGAAACCACTTAATAAGCATTTCAAATTTACCTTTCAACAAAAGAAAACCTGTTGCTGCTGCACAGCAGCCACACATGTCTTCCTAAATGACTTTCAGCAAGCTCTAATAACATTTCAGGAGGAATGTTAACATGTTGGAACCTAACAAAAAACTAGCAATAAATGATTTACTGTGGATGTTACATGAAAATGGTTTTGATAAATGTGACAGAAAAAGGACTCGCTCAACATATGATCAGTACAGTTTTCATATACTATCAGTTTTTACAAGCAAACATTTGCAAACTACTGCCAGATAATATGTCTTACCTTGAATAGATGCTGATTTATCCACTTTGTAAAGGTCTTTTTCTGCACTCTGTCTCTTTCATCTACAAAAAGGAAAAAACATCACAACATTAATTGATTTCTTCTCCAAAATCCATCAAGAAACTCCTCCAAGCAGTATGTTATCTAAATTGTTAGGTTAATATGCATTTTATTGTAGCAAAAACGATTACAAAGGATGGGTGAATCGCTGCATGGAACAAAATTGTGGTTGTATGATATCCTACAAACATTTTCCTTAAATTGGGGGATTTCAAAGTTTTACAGCTTATTTTTTTTAGCAAATTCTTCTATTTCTAGATTAACCCTGTCAGTTTTATATTGACAAGGCAGTGAAAATGGACAGAGGGCAACACTGCACTAATAACATTAAAAACAAAAATAATATAAACCTAGGTAACCAGTTACATAAACAAACATGAAATCACTGTTGTCACTTCAAAACCAAATACATTCTACTGGGATTTTTTTCAAATGTAGAATTATTTGTAAATGTGAAGCTGAAGAAAAAAATCTTAAATGATCTTCAAGTTTTACTCTTGTCCCTCCTGTAACAACACTACGCAGAACTGCGCTTTGGTGTAAATGTTTTACGTCTCACCCAACTAGTGACAAAAATGTCACGTTTATTGGAGAGCATCTGAAAACATTCCCAAGTCTCAAGGCTTTTCTTATATTTTGCTTTATGCATTTTCCCTTAAACTGTGACCAGTAGCCATGTCACTGGTGAAGAAAAGCCTCCCCACAGCATGATGCTGTCACTGCCATGTTGAGGGCAGTGAGTTCAGGACAGTTGTTTACTAAAGCACCTTCTTCCACATGTTTGCTGTATACCGTACATGGCTAAGTCAAATTTATGACGTTCACACCAAAAATCCTGTCAATAGATAATGCCCATCTGAGCTTTGATATTCGAGATCTAACGTCAACCAAGAAAAGACTTTAAGTCATTTCTTGGTAGGCTTGTAGTTATGTCAGTTGATCATTTTTCATATGATGGATTGAACAGTGATCCATGAAATGGTTAAAGCTTCTGATGTTGTTTTATAAGCTAAATCTGAATTTCTCCACAAATTTTTTCTTGACCTATACAGTGTATTCCCCTGCTCAATTATGCTGTTTGTTCACTAAGGTCTTATAATAATCTTCTATAGACTGTATTAGTTTATCAAAAAAAAGTCTGATAATATATACTAAATATTCAGTTTGTTATGTAAAAAACATGTGAAAACATGTGGTTAACTGTGCAAATAATTCTATCACCATAATTAATCGCTTTCTTTCTAACATTTGTAGCAAAACAAGTTAACAAAAAGACAGTAAGAACATAGTCCTGAAAACCCAAAAGCAAATTACCACAATTCAAATTAAAGATTATAAACAATTGATGCAGAAAAAAAAGGACTCTTGCTTTTCAAAAGAAGACATGAAGCAATGCTGGAACTTTTGAGGACGGGAAAGTGTTATAGTAACACAATTGAAGTTTGTGATTTCCCAGAGGCTAAGATGAAATCACTCTGAACTACAAGCTGTCAAAAGCACCACAATGTTTTATTTGTTGTTTGCATCGCCATACCAACCACACTGACATCACCCTGTGACAATGACAACACCACTGTAAAAGCACGGGCATTTTAGGAAAAACACAAACTGGTATCTTCAAATTCAAGTATCTATTTTGTTCCAAACGTCAAGTCCTGGCCAGACACCACAGCATGTGACTCATTCCAGTGCTTACACGTTTGCATACACTCTCCTTAGAGTAATCTTTAGTGAAAGCAAAAACAACAAAAAAAGAAGAAGAAGGAAAACACTTCTACATGCTGATATTAATAAAGGCAACATCTGTCAGCCAGCTCACATTTGTTCCACAACTACCACCATCAGTGGTTTCGGAGAAATATTTCCTGAACCCTAACAACAGGACAACAGATTACCCAATACCTTTCTAAGTCTCCACGGTAGATTACACCATAAGTTTTGTTGAGGCAGATCAGAACAATCATTAATTAGAAAACACTGAAGGACCTGATCATTTAAGAAAACTGTAACATAAGTACTGACCCATACAGCACATGAGAGTTACCAGATGTGCTCTGTGATCCCTTTCAGTTTCAAGCAGGTACTTCATCCTGTCTGGCGGTTTCCGACCAGCAGACAACAGGATAGTGGTCCAGTTAGACGAATGTCGCGTAAATGCACGACCAGAGAAGCTGTTTTAGTCTCTCTGAGCTTCTCTTTCTGCCTAACAGCCTCCGAGGGAGCTGCAACTCCCTCTCTCATCAAGGATCCAGAGCGAGTCCTGTCAGGTTTTCCATGGCTACATGCTATTCTGAGTTTCCATGCGGTTTGGTGTTTATCTAGCAGCAGCTCGTGAGGGTAGTGAAAAATGAAAGATTTTTACAAATGCGTCCATTTTTAGTGCCAGGATGATTTCAACTCACCATAACATGGTGAGTTAACTCAGCATATTAACTATTATGTAACAATTTTTTAGGCAAGAAAACAAAATTAGCTGTCTGGTGCAGTTGTTTGTGCTTTTTTAATCATCACAGTCATCTAAAAACATCCAGGTAAATACAAATCAACCACCTGACTGATAAGATGTGAAAACAACCAAAACAGATGATAAGATTTAAAAATATCCAGCGTTCATTTCTAACAGACTATTGATTTTAAAAATGAATCAACTCTTTATAAATGGATGCCAACTTTCAGTAAATGTTAGAAATATTTATGTTAAGCTGCAGAAATTATCGTAGCTTTCATTACACTATTAAAATTCAAAGTGAAAAAGCTACTATCACATAGAAAATCCTTCAAAACGGTCATAAACCCCAGAAAATGTATAACAAGGGTTCTTTAAGTGTTCTGGTACTCTGTCCTCCACAGACTTTTCCATTTAGTTCATCTAAAAATAGGCTATGAGTCAGAGGCACTGGGAATTGGAAAGTGAAGTGGTGTGACAATTATTTTTAATAAAAATATCAAGTAGAAGATGAAATATTTCAGAGTCACATTATGTCACTGTAACATGAACCAACCCATTTACATCTGTAAGCAGAGTCCACTTTTATGCCATATTCAAATATTCTACAAGACTTTTATTTATTTCATTTTTTTTTTTTTTGGCTTTAACCTTAAATAACCTAATTCCAAATCCAAGGAGAAAAGCTTTGGGACATCCTAGAAATCCAGTACCATGAGGCTTCAGCCACACTAGATGTAATAGAGACAGCTGGTGTGCAATAGCAGATTGATCCACTGTTGGAGCGAGGGGGGTTCAGGTGGCAGAACCTTGGGCAAAAAACGTACATGGTTGATTCCCAAAAAAATTGTGGAACCACACCTGGAATCTCAACCTTTTTCCCTCTCCAGACACTTTTTCCTCAAAGTTAACATTAGGCTTTTATCAAAGCAAAAGTAATTTTCCTCTGAACATCTGTGAAACACGTTTTTCTTAAATTTAGGGTAAGGTTCATCTAAATACTTAAAGGAGAACTACTCCAAGTCTGATTCTAATTTTGTCAACAAATAGTATAGCTTAGGAGTAAAATAATGTCCAACAGACACTAATGTATGTTGTGGCGGAATTTTTTTTTTTTTTCTGCCACAATATCAAACTTAATTTACTGTAGTTGAGTCTAACAATAAGCAGATACTGTCTAGTAATACATGTGCCTTATATCTCTATGACCTGTAAAAAACTTTGTGATGGTTATCATTTTTTTAATAATGTAAAAATCAGGGTTGTTAATCATGAGATAACGCAAATTTCTTTTACTACAGTTCATTTTTTAAGGCAAGGGATTCTGTACTTTTTGACCCTTACATGCATTAATCGCAATAAAATATTTTAATCAGTTGATACCCATAAATAAAAATCTACTCTTCTTTTTAAGTGTAACTTAAAATATTAGATTAATCTTAAGATAAAATACTTTAGACTTATAAGTTGCGATGCTTATTTGACTTTGATAACAAATGAAATCGAATCCAATATAAATTTTAGGTTACAATAAAGTCAGTTAAACTGAGGCTTAAATAGCAACATCACCAATAAAATACCAAAAATTGCTAACGCTCAAGAAATAATAAGATATCTAAGGAAAATGGCAGACATTCAGCAGTTCTGCTGTGTCATCGCTGATCCTTACATCATCGTGTAGCTGAATCACAGATGGGGAAAGCTGCTCAGACTGAAGAAGGACACCAACTCATACACTGCATTACATACAAATTCATCCAAAAAGGAAATAACATAGACAAGTTGCTTATATATTCCAGGAACCTGCCCAGCTCAGGGTAAAGGTCAGGTCAGAAAAAGAAACCATCCAAGAGCCAGACAGTAATGATTACCATGCTTCATATGTTGACAGTTCACTGATAACACACACACACACACGCCCACACACTGAAATATTCATGACAAACACAGAAACATCAACTGGTATGAGATAGCATAACAGTGACAGATTTTTTAGCATTATTATTTCTACCATGAATGTCTGAAAATAATATATTTCGGACCAGAAAAATTGAAAAAGAGATGATCTGCACTTCCAAGAAAAATATTCAAGGAAGATTTATATTGTGGTGCCCTCTGGAGGATCTTCTAAGAATAAAAAGCAGGATACTTGGTAATTCTCCAAACCATTAAAGGCCATTCAATGTTTGGCCATGAAGTGGACAGAATTGGGACCATATCAAACTAACAACAACAAAGATATGAAACCAAACAGTGCCAAGGTGAGAAGTAATGTTATCATTCCCATAGTTATCTGTTATTACATAGCCTCAGCACCTTTATCATACAGATTAGAGTTATCCAATCTTCCAAAATCAGTGAGCAAACAATTTGATACTTAGAATCTCACCCATTGTTTTTCTCAACTAATTGAATCAGATAAAGTAAACAAGTTTTCTTCAATTCAGTTGTTAACTATCAAAGCTTCCATTACTTCAGCAAACATTGCAACTTTAGAGCAAAATTCCATTTAATTTGTATTGAGTTCCAGCAGCACTCAAAGCTTTTGAATACCAATATCAGCCTCAATGTGAAGGTTTAGCATAAAACACAACACAACCAAATTATAACAAAGATTGAACTTCAAAAGCTAAATACAGGTCTAACATAAAAAAAAGAAATAACAAGACAATTAAAGATTTTACAGGTGTGGCTTCACAATAGTTGTGTTTTAAGAAATATTTTAAGACAAAATTTTTATGATCACTCTACAAATCTGGCCCTGCTGATCAGACGTTTACAACTAGCAGTTTTATAAGTGACCAAGATGTTTTTCTTTAACATAATAAGAAACAATTTCCTTTTGAGAAGTAATTTTTTACCTATGGACATGTACTATGTCAAATGTCAAGCATATCAGACTTTTTTGTAACACCTGGTCAATTATTTTAAAATCAGAAGAAACTTTAGGTTTTAGTCATCACTTAAAAACTTATTGTTGTGATCCTCAAATCATTTTTACTTAAAGACAAAAACATAATCTTACTAGCAACAAAGAATATGACTTTCTTGAAAGGGTGTGTATGATAGGGTTGTAGCAACGCTATCATTTCAAACTGGATGCCCATAGAAAAAAGAAAAAAAAAAACTTAACACTTGATCCCATTTTCACCACAATATCAACCCTAACTTTAAAAAGTTTGTCTGTTCGCATATATTCTCACACCTTTTTGGTTTACCTTTGTCAGCTTCAGTTTCGGTCTTTAAAAAAAATTGATAAAACAGTTTTAAGACAAAATTTCAACCCTGTATCCCTTAAATACTAAAAAACGCAGTAATGAAAGGATGCAGGTTATTTTGCCCCTTTCCCACTTCATAGTTCCCACCCGTAAAAGGTCAGAGCCATAATGGGGCTATCAAGAGGTCACCAATCTCAAAACAAAAAAACATTAACTTGTGCCATCCATCATAATAACTGTCCTTTTTTAACTCCTCATCTTTACAATGTGGGTTTTTTAAGATGATTTACCACGTCTGTAGCGGTACTCTTCTTTGTGGCCAACACTGCTGCACTAATTACTTAAGAGCTTATCAACATCCTTAGCCTTTTCCTGTCTGTCTCCCTCATAGGCAAAATATGCCCAAACTACACTTTTGCTTTTGCCTTTTGACCAAAGAGGATCATAAATTTTCTTCTTCTCTGGAAGTACTTGTCATGTCGATGTTTAACTTCCTGTAGAGCCGCATAGTTTGATCGTCAGCAAATCAGTGTTCAGTGAAAGGGAGAGCCCAAGTATCTGTTTGTTTGCAACATGTTTGTGCAAAACTGTGCCAAAGTGAAATATTGAATACAATTAGTATCTTAAAGATATTATTTATTTTGTATCGCTTGCAGTGAAATCACAATTTATTTCATAATATTAGCACATGACCTCCAACAATGCTTAGAATGGTGTTACATGTCAAGAGATATTTCCATAGATGGCATAAACCAAGGTCTCCTCGCAGAACATCGCTCAAAGCATCACACTGTTTCTGCCAGTTTGCTCTTGCCATAACAAATTCTGATGCCATGTTTTGACCAGATAAGCAGCATGCATGCACCTGGCCATATATGTGATGTAAATAATTTAGGTCAACGTCTTCCTGTGGTTCAGCTGTGATGATCACAAGCCCATCGTTGGTTCTACTGGCAGTGGACAGGAAAATGGTGCAGCGATTCAAAGAAAAAAATGCTTCAGGAATGGTTGATTGAGGACTACAACCATACATGATGGCTGACCTCACCACTTATGAGACATTAAGAAACCTGCTGCTAACAACTTGGCACCAGGTAACACAACACACCTTCAGGGGTCAAGTGGAATGGATGTTGTGGGTGTTTTTTGCTAAAGCAAGAGGGAAGCACACTACTATGGAAGTGCTCGTAATAATAAAATGTTGCAGGAGACAGTTTTATCCAAGCTTTTGCATATAAGTATTGTATCTCATATTTGGGTGAATATTTGCTGCTAATAGTCAATGGAGATATAGCCCCTCCTGAGACCACCACAGCATTCAAACTGGCTGCCTCAGACACTTATTTGTAGCAAAAGCACATGTGCATGGCTATAAATAAACACAACCCTAAACTATGCTGCCCCTCCGACTGCAAGCCACATAATCTCTGCCACTTAGGTGACATCCTTCATTTCCTAATGTGCACTATGGAAAACTGAAGGAGAGTCATGCTTGTATAACTGAAAGGAGAAAAAATGGTTGAAAGCCTGTTTTGAACCATGATTACAGACTATTCACTCTATAAAAAAGCTTAATACAATTACATATGTTTTGTATGTTGTACTCTAAACCTGCAGAACGTAATTGTGTGCAGGCTTGTTTAAATAGGATAGAAGATAAATTGCTGTCTTTTTAACAGCACTTGGCATCTCTGTATTAAAAATCCTCAGTCTGAGCAGAACTGAATCCAAAAGTCACTGCAATCAAAATCCAGCCTCCATAATCCTCTTGACCTTGTGTGACAGGGAAGTAAAACCATACAGACTAAACTAAAGCTTTTTGCGTTAATGTCAGGGACAAAGGACAAAGATTCGCCAAGCATTATTGAGCCAAAATCTGTAATCAAATGTATTTGTTGTGTTTAAATAATGAAAAACTTACATATGTTTGAAATAACTACTGTGCTGGACAATTAAAAAATTTAATTAAGCCATTTTCTACTGTATAAGCTAACTAAATTTGTCTTTTAAGGAACCAAGAGAAGATGCATAAACAACTGGCTTTATGCAGCACTAGTATGAAGAGGTGGGAGCACGCATTTATGTAATTTTTTAAACAGCAGAATAAAACCCTTGTCCATTAGGCAAACTCTCTCACATCTTATATGAACCTACATACACTTTGGTACCAGTAACCAGCAAACTCATTCTGACTTTCACCTTATGGCTACTTCAACACATCTTTAAAAGTTGCAAAAAAGTATTTCTGTTCAATTTTTAACAACAAGCACAAGACTGATAGTGATGGTGAGATACTTGTCGATACATTTCTAACATTCCTTGTGGGTGAGAAACTGCAGTCTTCTCAAAAAGGTGGGGCAGCATCACAACTACGTAACTGGAACAGCTCTGTAATTGAAACAGGTTGTCAGCATTCAAAACAGCCAAGGGAGTATTTGTTTTTTTCCATTGCTAGAAACAAAAGATAAGAATATATATATATATTTTTTGCAATGTCCAATAATGACTGCAAATATGGTACTCTATTTAAAGCATAACTATTGCCTGAACTTCAAAAATAAATTTTAAAGGATAATTGTTGGATTGGAAAGATGCAATAAACATGGCTGTCTGAACATCACACTTGAGTACCAACACAAAGCCATCATTAACCCTCGTATGTGCAGATGTGAAGATGCCATTTTAAAGTAAAATGCTCTCATTTAGGTGATCAGTATACATAACAAAGACTTACTCCTTTGGTATGTTCTTAAGCCTCACAAGATTTACAATGGGGTGTTCAAATTGTGTGAATTTTTTACATTTTGGCATTCCTCACAGAAATATTTGGAAGCCTGACTTTTAAAGTCAGAGTACAATCTCAAGTTCAAACTCATTTTGGCACCCACACATATAAACCATGTTGAAAGTTGGATGAACACAACAGCTTATTCACATTTCTGTCATTTTTTATCCTACTAAGCCAAAAGCACCCGTAGGACCCCAATTTCACACAACTGCAACAATAAGTTCATTCATAATGTGCCAGAACAGCATTTGTTTAATCTGTTTGATGTTTTGTTTTCTTCCAGATTTAGGTTTTAAATCCAATTAAAAGAAAAATGTCACATCCTTCTCAAAACAAACTTCCTAATTTAGCGGTGACAAAAATAAATGCTTGAGCACGTTTGTTGGTCATCTACCATAAAAGTAAAGAAAGGAAGTCAGTTTGTCAGTTTCTCTGGACAGAGAAGGGAGGTGGTGCCAGAGAGGGAGAGGGAAGGCTACAGAGCATGAGTCAGGGGAGGGATGGAGACTCACAAGATGATCTCATGTAAGAGGAGCTAAACAGAGCTGTGGTATGAGGCTCAGTCATACTGGTCTTCCCATCACCATGACAGCATACAAATACAACAGCGAGTATGCATCATTCACGGGCATCGATATGATGCAACTGCATGGGACTGCAGTGCAGGCATAGTTTATATAACCTTCTATAAAACATCACAGGGATACAGTTGTGTTGTATTCTGCAAGATCAGAACATCTAATCTTTTTAAAGGTAAATATAATGGATATCTTGGATAAAACAGCTATATAGAACAAGTTCATGATGCTATTGTAAAATTACTGAGAAAGAATAAGCAACTGATCAAAGTTGTCCTGCATTCGCTGTTTCCAGTCAGAACTGAGGTATATTATGATCAGCAATTATACTA
This sequence comes from Gambusia affinis, assembly GCF_019740435.1. Lineage (NCBI taxonomy): Eukaryota > Metazoa > Chordata > Actinopteri > Cyprinodontiformes > Poeciliidae > Gambusia > Gambusia affinis. The sequence goes on from NC_057880.1 coordinate 16,216,657, forward strand.
AACACACTGATTTTATATGTTCATTCTTTGTTGAACCTAATCCACCGCTTGTGCAAACCAAGGTTAATCTAACCAACTACCCATAGTTTTTTCCCCCCATGAATATAACATATGTACAATGATCAGGAATGACATTGTGATCTTTGACTAATAATTTATTTATGTTTGCACCCTTTATTGGGAGGGATACGATGATTAACCTGTTCTCATAGTTGACTTGTTGGTGAAGAAAAGGAAGGCTTAAGAATTTGAGTGAGTATGACAAGAGCTAAGTTGTTTAGGTGTTATAATACATAATGCATTGCAGTTTGTTGGTTGAGAGCCTGCAAAGTGACAGACTGGTCATGCTGGCCCCTGACGGCTGATGTCTCACTCAGCAGGATAATTTGCACTAGCACAAAGCACAAATTGGCTCAGGGACACCTTCAGGAGCCAAACAACGAGTTTGATATGTTCACTTGTCCACCAAATATTCATATCTCACGCCAACTGAACATGTGTCATGTGCTCGCCAAAGCTGTTACCATTAGCCTGGTAGTCATAATGTTATGCCTGATCAATGTTTCAGTATAAATACATCTTTGAGTAAGTGTAGTGCAGAATCCACCACTGGCTGAATGACATATGCTCTCATTTTGTTAATGTTTTCTGTTCTCTGAGGGCAAGGGTGCAAATCCCATCTTATTATTGGGGGGGACCATAAACAGAAACATTTCTTAAGAGCAATTTTGGGGGGGTTGGCAAAGATCCATTGAAATATAACGTAAAATGTGGTTTAAAAACTTTTTAAACCTTATTATGATCATGTAATAAACTTTTTCAAGATGCAGGACCAATAATGACTAGTAATGCACATCTCTGTCTATGTCTGAGAGAAATTTAGAGTCAAAACTCCACTGGGCAACACCAGGAGTGACCTCCCAAATGATGTCACCTTTCAGGAAATACTGCAAGTTCCAACAATTATGCTGTATTTACAGCCATTAATTTGACGGTCTGCAAAATAAGTTTGAGTCTGAGCCTCACTCCACCTCCTTTTTACATGTCCTGAATATAAAGTTAGCTAGTCTTCAGTAATTGGTAATATCAGAGACTCAGATGAGACATTACCCGCTTTGCTGGTACTGCCTATCTTCAAAGTGTACCTAAATTCATTTAGTTTTAAATTGTAATAAAACATCCTAACAAAGAGGTTCACCCAACTAAGCAGGACACAAGGCTCGGACAATACTCCCATAAAAACAATGTATCTTTTGTTCAATAGTAGACAGGCTTCACAGAGGAGGCCTACAGTCTATGTGTGGGCCAGTGGGCCATGTGAATGTGATGAGTGGGCTGTCAACAGAGAGCAGAGGGGCAGGGCTGAGCCCAGGAGGCCGGACAAAGGCAGTGACTGTGCAGAAAAAAGCAGAATATTATCTAACTCCCCACTGCATGTGATTATAAAGGTGTTGAAAACTTAGTTTAGTCATTTCAAGATTTTCTTTAAGAATCTTCAGTGGTCTTTTAACTGATAATGCAGGATAAATGAATTTACAGTCAGCACAGCCTCAGAGACTCTTGCAGACCACACCCTACAACACAGCAGAATATTTAGAGCTAGATGAACAACGGCTAATGCGGTTTGGACATCAAGATTTAATCGATTTTGCTACTAAGCAATAAGAAAACAAAAGAAAATTTGTATTTTTTTAAGTTTATTTTTCTCCTTTGTTGGGAAATTAGACAGTTTAATGTTTAGGGAAAACTATGAAGAAATAAATATTAAAAGTGCACAATACAATTACATTGCTGTACCAACCATCACAAGCAATTATTTACTAATTTGGGTTTTGACAGCAGAAAAACAAATATAGCTTGCTGCTCTTAATTACAAAAACATAGTGTTTAAGAAAGATAGACCACTGAGACCAAACGCCATCTAAAAAATGAAAAACAAAAACTACTGACTGATCCATTTAATCTACTCTGATGACAGAGCAAAATCCGCTGTTGTGAAACTTCATGTTTGACAGCCTATCCAGCAGGTTCAGCTAGAACTACATGCTCCCATTTAAAATAAAACATGGCTGTTGTCCTTTAACCCATTCCCAAAGTTTTCCATCTTTAATCCAAGAAACCTGCCTTACCTCTCCACACTAGTAGGTGTATTATTAACACACAAAACTGCATAAGTATGTTATCTCAGCAACTGAATCATGAAGAACTATTTGTGATCTGCATTCAATCAAAGAAGTCTCAAAGTCTACGGTTTCTTTATATACAGTGTAGAACTTCCTGGGTATAAAATGTTTAATTTTGCCAATTTCTCCAGTTATTAAAATAAATTTAAATAAAAAATGTGTTCAACAATTTCTTGAACTGATAAAAAGGAAAGATAAACACATATAAGCAACAGGATTAACGTAACTCCTGGGTAAGTAGGGCTGCAGTTTATGTGAAAACCATGAGATGGTGATACAAAAAGTACATATTGATATTGGTCACAATACATCCACATTTCCCTTCCTTCTGTCTCTCTCATGTGTGCTTTCAGCACTCTCTTGGATTGTAATCTGTGCCAGACATGAAGCTCTATTGCAGTGAGATTCCATTTCAAAGTTATATTTTAATTGAATCCCAAACTTTGCAGTAAATATGGTACATTGCACAATCTGCTGTAAAAATAGCCACATAACTGCACTATAATTGTGAAGCCCAATTAGTAGCACAACATAACTTTATCTGACTTACTCAGAGCTGGAATCTACAAGAAATTTTATGAAATTTTACAACTTGATCTGCATTGGATGTTTTTAAAATCACAAAATGTTTTTTAATATTATTATTAATCAGTTAAATGTCTCTGAATATCTAGTTAAAAAATTATATTTTTGATTTCAACAACCTAAAAGCAAACATTTCAATTTAAAAATGTATTTGTCTCTGTATGTTAGGTTGAAGTAAACTTTCTCTAGTTTTATAACTGTCCCTACAACTGCTTTGTTTACTGGCTTGTTTGCTTAGTTACTGCTGCTGATTTTACTTTTAAAATGCATCCCATTGATTCTCCATGCATCACAAGGAGCAGAGCTCGAGGCTCTAGGTAGCTGAATAAAGGTCAAGCTAACTTTAGGTAATAATAAAGACAACAACGTTGTCAAGGGTTTAGATAACGGTTTAGATAGAAAGTGATTCAAGTAACAAAGTAAAGAACACTTTAAAAGGGTATATGTTGATTTTTTTTCTAACGGTAGACAAACACAGACAACCAAGACACATTTCTCAGCTTGCTATTAATTTCTAACAGTGTTACAAAAATCAGTAACTACTGCAAATAAAAATGTGTCGATATGACACTTCAGTGAATGTTTTTGTTTAAATACCTCTGCGCCACTAAAGCATTTTTAACCTTATTAATGTATCATCTCAAACAGACTGTTCATTAACTCCTTAACTCTCTAGTGGATAAATGTTAACCTCCAACATCAATTTCTCCTCCATGGGGTAATCTGTAACCTGGGTAGATGGAAACAGGAAACTCAGAGTTGGCAAAAAAGAAATTATCAGCTCACAGTGGATCTAATTTGTAGCATCAATGGCTTAAACATCGCAGATAATTATAAAATTAATCAAAACTTATTTTAGCATAAAGTAAGGTGAACACAGATCACAAAGTACACTGCTGCTGTAAAACTACATTGGATACGATAAACTGTAAAATTATAAAATTATCATTATTTTTGGAAATGTGCCCTTACCCTTCAGTAAAAAATTCATTGTTCATGCAACAGCTGGTGAGATGTCAAATATTCCCAAAAATCTGTCCATAACATGTGGAAACTGATCGCAGACTGGCTGAAATGGCTGAAAACACAGGAAATAAGTAAGCTTTCTATTTGTCACAGCCCATCTGCCTGAAGACAACAGCTATGAATTCCTAATGATGCTCCATCATATGACTCCTTCAGAGCCCTTCCAGCACAGCTGACTGGGCCTACTGACAAAAAATCCTCAACAGCTGAAAGAACATGCACACATATGCTGAGTATTCACAAAAGAGCCAGGCAGTTGCTGCTTATTGTTCTTATGACTTACTCTGCGCTTTACTGAGACACAAAGAGTTCAAAAACCACTGCTGTCAGTTTGAATTTAGCCTGTTTCTATGTCTTCAGGCCTGACCTGAGGATACATGTATCTGATATTGCCATGCTCAAGCAGAGTGGACCTCGAATCTGTGATGGAATGATTCTAATTAATGTGGTACTCTCAAGAGGCATGGCAATGCGAAGTGACATGAGCTGCTAATGTAAGATGACTTTGAGCCATGTTATAAGATATTGTACTGCCTGACATGGGAGACTTCACGGGTCATAACAGCACCACACAATGAATTTTATCTCTGTACAAGAAATCAAACCAAGTCAACTGAACAAATAGGGATGGTTACTAGTATGAAAGTTTACAAGGTTTAAAACAGATTTTTTTTGTCATATTGTTCATATGGTTTAAAGTTCTGAATGAAGATAAAGTGCCTTCTCTGGATATAAAGCATACTTGTAGCTAGCCCAACTAACTTACCAGCTAATATTGTGATGGTCACTTCAAAAAATAATCACTTATCCTGAATCCACTTTGTAACTAATTTGGTCATGCTAATGGCTCACCAAGCCCAGTGTGTCTACGATTTAGTAAGGAGGCTTCATTCACTGAATATTGGTGACAAATAGAATGAACTACTTCACCAGAGTGCTCCCTCAACCCCACTTACTGCTAGCCCAACAAGCTACCAACAAATAAGCAACAACATCATGAATAAGCTGAAGTACTTCTATCAGCTTGTAGCACTTGTGCTACTTTATAAAGAGAAGAATCGCAAGAAGGATACTTTTTCAAATAATTCTATCCAATTTAGTCACTCAAAACAGGACTTCTAAATGTGGAAGGTAATTGTTCTAATATGTGCAACAAACTCAAAACGAGTAATTTAATAGATTACATTACTATGACATCATGTAACCTTATTATTTTTACTTAATGTAACCACCCTAATACCACATTGGCCCACACCTTGCTGCAAAACATAACTGAACCTATTTGCTAGGTTTTGTCCCAAGAAACCATGGGGTATGAGATCAAATCAATCAAATATTGTCAATTAATGTTTTCAGTACATGCTTAAACTTCAATTATCTTTTGAAAAATGTATTGCAATTACAGAATAACTTTAAACTTTACATTGAACAATAGCATAAACCAAATGTCTCCTCCATGTTCAAGCCACAATTATCTCTGCTGTTTTAAGTGTCGAACATATATTCTACAGTAATAAAAGAATGGCATTTTAGTTAAACAGGACAAATACAAATTAGCTAACTGATATTCTAACTATTTATAAACCTTTCCAAGAATTACCATGCATGTTTCTTTTTTCATTTGGAAATGAAATAAATTGTTAGACGTGCAATTCTTTTGCACATGTATATTATTAAAGGAGAATTTACAAAATTCCAGAAATATACAGACCTTTACTCTGACAACGTAATGGAGTTCATTAGATTTTAAGCGCGCCCACTACATGTAAATAATTACTGTTTTTCTTATTTTCTGCCCTTTACTTTTTTATCAATTTATATCACGATAAGCACTATTGTTATAAGAATGTGTTTTTTTGTTTCTAAAATTCAGACTTAATGTGATGTCATGCGGGAAATATTTCCATTCTCCCACTGAAAGCTGCCAGTCAGCAGAGAGGAAAAGGGAGCAGGCTGACATTTAGCCACTTAACTGTCAAGCAGTGACCGGGCAGATTTCTTCATCGCTTAAAAAGCCTCGTCTTAAAGCTCCGCTCCTACCTTTATATTTTTCCAATACGTCCTCATAGGCTTGGAGGTATTCCTGTTCGTCCGACAGCACATACCCCTGCGGCGCGTACTGAGCCATAACCCGGGCTTCACAAACTGGACGCTCACCAGAGACGGACTGGGACACAGCATGTGTGTCGTTGTGTAGCTCTACATGCTTGTGTGTTCGTGCGCTTGTGCGTGTGTATTTGCTGTGGGCTTGAGAGTGATCGGCGCTGTTGTCGTTCTGAAGGAAACGCCCTGCAGCCCTCCCTTGTCTACAGTCTGACCAATAGGAAACGCTTCCTCTGTGACTTTACAGGACTGATAGGAAGGACTGCACTGTAAAAAAAAGCAATCAATGCCCATCTTCACAACCCAACCCAAAAAATGAATTTAAAACTAACATTAAGAGATGTTTAATTGTTCTATATATTGCACAGTCTTACTAGACCAGACTTAGTTAGAATCCGAAGAAAATATTACTAAAAATGGACCGAAAACCAGAAAAAATTGATAGCATTAAATATTAGTGTAAACAACCTTTTAATTGTTTTCCAAAGTTACTTCTCTCTTTATAGCATATGACCATATGACCATGTGCCATTTTAATCCGTAGATACAAACTGTTTCTAGTGGAAAATGCCCTTTTAACAAGAATATGTCTCTTTTAAATTTCTTATTTTTCAACATTAACATGTAACATACAACAAAAATTCTAAGTCACGACTTAGCTTTCGATCTCAAACACCTGGAAAGGTGCTCCTCGCAAGATGTCTTTTTAAAATATAATTAATTCATACATGTGGTATATGGGGCGTGCTGTGGTGGGGTAGGGGCTAGCGCTTGGAGGTCGTGAGTCCTCGATGCGGCCGTCGCGGGTTCGATTCCTGGACCCATCGACATTCACCGAATGTCTTCCTACCTTCAAATAAGGGGCTCTAGAGCCCACAAAAGACCCCCTGGAGGGGAAAACATGTTGTATATAATACTATAGTGTTGAAAAGTAAGACGTAACTGAAAATAAGTATTATGCTCAAGATTTAGCTTCAGACATGATGTGTTCACTGTTTAACAACTTGCCCGGAAACTTAAATTCTTGAGGGTTTTTTTTAGAACTGGTGGAGGATTGGTGCGATATTTGTAATTTTGATTGAGAATCAGAGTAATCATAATTAAAATCAAATTGTTGTTTTTTTTATTGTATTTATTTTATTAGCAGAACCGGTCCAGAAGATTAAACAAAATATTTTGTAACTAAAATCGTTAGGAATGTATTTTTACAGTGTCCAAAAATTGATTGTCAATTTGCTCCGTTATTATTATTGCATTTTTTTCTTCCATACCTTCTACTGAATTCTTGTAACTTTTATAAATCCACAAAACTTTAATTGAGCTTTAATTGAGACGGGAGGCTGCAGTTATGACTACAATTTTACGATATCAAGCTGTGTCAAAGTAACACTGTAAAACGATTAGGGGCCATAAAGGCAGCTCGCCACGCATTTCATCACGTTACTATCAACCTGATTTCTTAAAGTTCTTATTGTTTCATTGACATTCAACGTTGAAAAATAATAGGCCTATCCATAGGAAATTCTAAATACATAGGAGCACATCAACAATATCACGGACAATATAACCGTACATAAATCCCATTATTGCTCATTCAATCTTTGTTTTGATTTGTTTTCTCTCTCGATCGCTCTCTAACTTAACAAGGTGCGGGTTCTTCACCTGCGATCCTGAGCACAGCTCTCTCCGCTGGATCCAGTACGGATCCTCCCTGGATCTTCCTCTTGGACCGCTCGTGTCTCGGCAGGTTCCAGGGCAAAGTGTCGCCGGGTGCCGGCGACGCCGATCCGGATTTGACGCTGCTGTAGTCATCCTCGTCAGAGATATCTGCCGAGGAAGACATGGAACAGTGCAGGGAAGGGTTCCCCGAACTAGAGCTCTGTGAGACAAAAGGAAACGAACAATGTCTTGATTATACATACACACGTACACGCACACACATATATATACGCACACATATAGATGAAAGGCTAAAAGGACAGAAAACACCGCCAGGCTGTGATCGCATTTCTCTCACCATGACTGGTCAAGGTGCGTAATGTGCGTGCATGTTATGAGTGACATGGGCCACCAGTTCACAGTGACCCAAAACAATAAAATACTGAGCCAAATAAAGGCAATAGCATCTAGCTCCCCCGCCAGGTCAAGTCTAAGACTTACCACAGTATACATGGAGACCTGTCAGCTGGAAGAAGAAGAAGAAAAAAAATATAGAATCCTATTCGGGCATCATTTGCTTCTCTCTTCGGTCATTTATTTTAGGGGTGCCACACCCTTCCAGGGATGCTCCGGACTCTGTTTCCCCCTTAAGGCAGCATCAGGGATGCGGAGTGATGCAAGATCTCCTGAGGACCGACAGAGGATGAAGCCGGTGGGTGCTGTGTGTCGAGGCTGAGCTGAGCTACCGTGATGGGAGAGCAGACTGCATGTGTCTGCGCGTCATACCCGGCAGCCAACAGCAACTGCTTTCTGATGGCGGTGTTAGAGCGCCATCTCTTACACAAAGGAAGCTGTTGGCTGTAAACATCCCTCTCATAAAGGGTACAATAAGTTCCAGAGACACGCTGCTTTCACAATGGTGACTTCAGACGTAATTCCACAACAAAATGTAGGGCTCAGCACAAAGAAGGCACGAATTTGTCTTTTCACCTACCATAGGATAGTTACCTGACAAAAGTTTAGTTGCGCATGAAGATTTCTGTTTCCAACATTCATTTCTTCCTGTAAGATTCTTTAAGTTTGGCTATTCATTGGCTAAAGTAAGGGGTGATTGACTCTGTTTCTGTAGTCATTTCTTGCTGCACCCTGACACTCCCAGTGAGCAACAGAACAAATAAAGACAAACATATCCCTAAGGAAGAGGGTTGGGTGAATTATATACTTGTACAATCACGTTCAATTTGCCTGGTGATCAGGGACTTTAACGGGGCTTATTTTAGTTGCTTAGGAGCAACTAAAATAATTAACTTATTGTTTTTATTGTTGTTTTACGAAGTTTTGAGAATTGAATAGATGGAGGTTTTATTCAATAACTGGATACTTTTCTAAAGAAAATCTATCAGCTGATCAAAAAGTCTATCAAAAAAATTAAACAAGCATCTCTCAAAAAGTACTACAAAAGCACAAAAGTTATCAATCAAAAAATAGTTATTACTTACATTTCTTTATAAATATGTAAGGGTGCACTGATTGCAGGTTTTTGGCCGATCACCAATTAGCGATCTTTAAAATGTCTGACCTGCCGATTCAGATTTTGGCCGATACCATTTTTTTTTTTTTTTTTGTCTGGAATGTTGTTTAACATAGCAATAAAGTGGCTGAGTTGGTGCTGGTGAGTTAACTGCAAGCATGCATACATGACCTGGTGGGCCGGTCTGTCAGTCAAACCTTGATTTTTAGACCTGTGTTGAGGTAGATAAGATCGAGGGCTTCCCAAGCCAATTACTTATCTCCCAAAATGAAGGAAATTGGTGGAAATAAATCAGTGCACCCCTACAAAAATGATCCTGAAAAACAATTATCAGTGGAAAAATATTATTATTACTGCTATTACTATAGCAATCAGATGCTTAATCAATTTGCCAAGGTGCTTTTTTTTGCTGATATTGCGATTATTTGTCTGAAGAGCTTCATGTATTTGACAATGAAACATCTCCTTGCCAATACCATAGTATGTTGCTCCTTCCACAAATTCTCTACCATATTCCAGTTTGGTCTCTGACTGGGCAACTCCAAAATGTCAACATCAATAGAAAAAACACATTAGAAAAATTAAAAGGATATCTTAAAGCTAAACCTGTCAGGGGTGTGAATAATTTTTGGCACAATAGACAATGAAGAAGTAACTTTTTGAAAAGGATGATGTCAATCTCACCTTTCGACCCCAAGCAACTTAGCTTAATCGATCTGTATGATTTATCACAATAAATATACTTTCATTTTCATTTTTGAATGCTTAAAGCTATTTAGATATTGCATAGATATTATTGATTAATCTTTACTGATTTAATGACATTCAAAATGTCAGAAGTGTTCATAAATGTTTGTAGCAAGTGTACTTGATTCTAAACTTACGGCTGCTTTGAAACTTTTCCCTCTCAGAACTTCTATTTCAGGGGGTGTTTATATTTTATTGCTGACTGGGAACTCAGTAAATCTTACTTCACAGTTCCAACAGAATGCAACAAATGTATACTCCGTGCTCCATGCCTCCTTCTTTGTCTTTGGTTTGCTTCAGTGACTGAGTTACATGACCATATACAGGGTGGCATGGTTCTTAAACATTTTGTCTCACCTTTTGGGTTGATGAAAACATTTCTAGAAATGATAATGAGTTTAAAAGAAATGTATTAGACAGAAAAAATATAAATATGACTCAAAACTTTGACACAGATGTGTACCTATCAAAACATCTATTGAAACTTTAGTCTAGGAATCTACTTCCTCTAAAATCAGATGTATCTCCCTGTTTATGATAAGTCATTTTATGGTATTTGAAACACATGGATCTTGTGCTAAAATAGTAGCTGATATAAACATAAGGTGAACAGTCCCTGTGCAGACATCTTGATAATGAAATAAAAATAAAATAAAATACAATGAATGAAACATTAATTAACCAAATAATTTTGGATTAAAAATAAAACTCAAACTTTTGTAAATATTTTACAAATTCTTAAAAACAAAAAAGAAACCTATTGGTTATACTACCATAAATTTAAAAGCCCAGTAAAGCTACTTTTTCTTTTTCTGCATCCACAACAGTTGAAACATGTATGTAATTTTTTTAGACTTCTGGGACACATATTTATAAAATAGGAGTTTGGCATTTCTATCCACTTTTGTTCTTTTGCATCTATAAATAGACTAGATGAATTGTTTGTGTGAAGAATTTTTCAACAGGGCCGCGCAGAATCATTTCTCGTTTAAAATAGATGCCGCAGAATTGATGAAAGCAACACTTTGTTAATAATAGCAGCATCACTGCCTCCTGTTTCATCAGATTAAATCCGAGTCCTCCAGAGGCAGCTTAATGTTGCATTTATATTATGATCATACTCCCGCTTATTCAGAATATAAAAAAGTGAAAGGATATATTGCTTAAGATACCTTGTTTTTCTAGCAGTAAATGAAAATGTACCTGAGTAAATCTGACACTGTACAAAATCCCTACAGAAGCAAAGATACAAGATCACAGAACTACCTCACAATGACTAATTTCTCTCCAGGGAGTGGCCTTATATTAGGAAGTTTAAAAAAACCCATTGTGAGTAATACATGAAAAAAAGCACAAAGTTTTCATGCTCATTTGATAAAACATTTAGCTTTTGACAAGATTCATGCAGGCAGTGAATGTCTTTAACCTCTTCAGCTCGGAGAATCCTCCGAGCTGAAAAAACAAGAACCCTACGGACCCACCGGTGGGTCCGTCGGGTTCTAGAGGTTAAGAGCTAGACATGAAATAAGACACGTCTGCATCGGCTTCACTTCCTGTCAATAAAATGTGTTGTCCTTAGCTCCTTTGCACTGGTCTGGACCAGTTAAATAGATTAAACACTGTAGACATGTTCTTATCGACACAACCACTGTAAATGTGTCATCTTGACAATCTAGGACTGTACCACAAAAGAGGGTGGGATGATAATCAGCCTAATTATGCAAATTACTGCTTCTTTTCTGATTCAGGCTGAACCCTGACATGATAAAATATGCTTGGTCATCTTGGGATTCTTGGGATTTTACAAATTTACTAATGTTTATTTGCATAATTAGGTTAAGAGTTCTGCCACTTGTCAATATGTTACACTTATGGTAAATTTATTGAAATTATTGCTTAGTTGAAAGTAAAATAAGTGAAAAAAATTATGTAAAACCAAGCTTTGGCACAGCTATGCTGGATCTTGTTTGTTGAAGACTGCAATGATTGAAAACCAATGTGTCCCTGTGATCTCCAGCTATCATATAGCAAATAACAGGACTACACAGATCAATAGGTTCCTTTGAACTATTAGTCACTTCCAACATCACACAAAATTTAGCAGAGAGATCACAACTACAACTACTGCAGAATAGATAGGGCGAGGGTTGAAGTTCACCTTCACAAAACATAAATCAGAGCTGCAATGGAATGGTTTTTGCTCAAAGCATAAATATGAATTAGAACGACTTAAATCCATCTAAAACTCTTAGTAGTACGTAAGAATAGCTTTTCACAAATGCTTTCCATTTAGCCTGAGTGACCTTGAGCACATTTGCAAATAAGTGGTAAAAGTCTCAGTGTCTCGATGTGCAAAACCAAAGGAGACGTTCCCCAAATACTTAAAGCTTTCATTCAGAAAATTATCGACAAATAAGTACCACACTTATTAGATACTTTTATAATCAAATCTTTTATAATTTTTCAGCCACTTTATAATTATGCATTACTATGTTTTGGTCTATCACGTAAATCACAATGAAATACAATGACATTTATGATGTGAAAGTGGTAAGTAGTTTTTGTATAATATATGAAGTTTTTCAAATATTTGCTGTATGGGAATATATGTTTTTAAGTAGAATTCATACAAAAATTTGGATGGCTAACCAATGTGTCCACACCGGATAATCCCATATGCTTAGAGCTCTTTGTATTTTTCTAGCAAGACAATAAAAAGCAAGCAATCATTGTTCTGATCAGGAGATGGGTTCTGTCTCTCCATAACTTTTTGACCCCATAATCTGAAAAGATAAAGCGCTCTGCTGAGAATAAAACCTTTGCGCTATTTGGTACATAATAAGCAAGGCATATTATGTTTACAATTAAAGCTAAAGGAAATAAACAGATATGGCTGGACTAACAGCAGGTACCAGCTTGCTGGTACCTGCTGTTAGGTTTTATTCAAGAGAATTGAATAAAACTTGACAAATATTACCATAAAAATTAATTATTTTGAACCGCAAAGTTGTAGCTTACAGTGCATTGTGATTACATTGCCACTCCGTTCCACTACTCCATTTCAGGTTTCTTTGTATGGCAAAGAAATCGGTAGCACATGTACACACATGTGCTACCAGCTTCTTGAGCTGTGTGAAGCTGACACCCCACCCACGTCAAAAAATTCAGCAAATAGTCTGAATGGTTAGTGCTCCGTTTGTGCAGGTTTGTGCCGTTAAAATTTTCGTTTGTGCAGTTTTGGTTTCTGAGATATTAAAAGTTATTTTTTAGGTCATCTAGAGTTCACCATCCCCCCATATCGCTCCAAAACAAACCAAAGTGGGCTAGTTCGTTAGTGCTCCGTTTGTGCAGGTTTGTGCCGTTGAAATTTTCGTTTGTGCAGCTTTCGTCTTTGAGATATTAAAAGTTATCATTTTGGCCGATGACGTCACCATCCCCCCATATGCTCCAAAACAAACCAAAGTGCGCTAGTTCGTTAGTGCTCCGTTTGTGCAGGTTTGTGCCGTTGAAATTTTCGTTTGTGCAATTTTGGTTTCTGAGATATTAAAAATTATTTTTTAGGTCATCTAGAGTTCACCATCCCCCCATATCGCTCCAAAACAAACCAAAGTGGGCTAGTTCGTTAGTGCTCCGTTTGTGCAGGTTTGTGCCGTTGAAATTTTCGTTTGTGCAGCTTTCGTCTTTGAGATATTAAAAGTTATCATTTTGGCCGATGACGTCACCGTCACCCCATCTTGCGCCAAAACAAACCAAAGTGGGCTACTTCTTTTAATTCTTCAGATTTTCAGCTGTTGTACAATGTGTACCTTTTGTTTTGAACTTCAATAAAGACTTAGAACAAGAAAAAATGTGTCTCATTTCAAGTAATGTTTCAAGATAGCAATGTTTTCTCACGAACGTAGCATTCTCTCCACAATAATTGAATCCTGCTAATAAAGGACATGCAGCCCTGACTCTAACGTAATGTGTATAACCTGTTCAACTGTGCTTTGATTTCGGAGGTGGTCTGAACAATTATATTCACATTGTTGACGTACTGTCTGCTGATTATGCAGCAAACGTGTAAAAAATATACATTAGCCTATAACGGTTCAAAAAATAGAGAAAAAAAGTATAATAATAATAATTATATAGCAATAATTATAATAATGTATAATTTAATTGCATTTTCAAAACAGTCACTTTCATGGTTCATTACTTCTCAATTAGGATAGAAACCCTTTGCCTCACACTACAGATATTTGGGTGTGTCAATAGCAAACCATGAGGCACATGCAACTTCATAAAAAAACAAAAAGACAATTACCAGATATTGTCTTACTCTAACTGTATACACGATTTATAATACCTTTTCTACCAAAACATAGCAACATCAATTGCATAAAAACGACACAAATTGTATTCTAGCAGTGTCTGCACACTTAAAATAGTCTTGAATTTAAAAATATCAAGTTGGTTTTCCCAGTTTAATTTCTAACATTTAAGCTAATTAAAAATATATATATAATATTTGTCAGCAGGAACCCTGGAGACCCACAGATTTTAGAGTAAATTAATAACCTGCATGCAAATCAGTTGGAGTTATGTAACCTCTAATCATGTCAGTGTTGCTCTTTTGTTTGCCGAGTGTCTGCATGACTGACAATGTTTCACTTCTGATTTCTACATTCTTTTGTAATGTTGTCTTTATAGGAAGAGTTGTAGCTGTTTTTTTTCGGTCAAATTAAGAGTGTTAGTGTTTTGTCCTGAAATCACGATAGAATAGCTACAGTCATAATTGGCTTAAATTGACACAAGCATTTCTCAGCTGTCAAAGTCCCTCTTCTTGGTTGTTGTTAAATTTCCTCTTTGATCTGGAGGTATTAAGTAGATTCCCCACATAAAATGACCTGCACATAAACAAAGGTTGCACTTTATTTATTTATTTATTTTTTGTCCGTAGCAGCAACACAGTACACAACCTGACAAAAAAGAATTTTGGAAGACTTTGCAAATACGCATATTTACACTTTGAAACGCTGACTCCGACAGGTTTAAGATGCATGGCACTCCCAACGCTGCTCACCACAGCTGTCCTCCAGTGCTTAAGTTGTTGGGGCTGCGGAGTGATTCAGAAGGGCTACAATTTGTTCCATGTTGTCACATATAATCCCAGGGAAGGAAATGGTTAGATGGCTCCGATCAGTCTGCTTGGCCAACACTGAACAACTCCAAATATTCCATGATATATGCTTTTAGTGCTAGGAAGAGGTTTAATGCCAGGTGGGAGAAAAGTAGAAGGGAGGGAACATGCCTTAGAGCAGACAAGTGGGCAGTGGATTAAATTTATGCGCCGGAAAATCTGCTGAATAATCCACACATACAGTCGATTTTGATCTAATTTGGGTTCATAAAGGTTTCTTATAGTGTGCTTTTCACTCATTCTAAGCATTTTGAGGGTTTTTTTGCAATATGATAACATTGGCCAAAATATTACAGCTTCATCATATTTTCACAAAATGTCAAAGGAAAATATATGACATGATGGAATAGCTTTTATTTAAAATGGAATAGAAAAAGGTTGTTTTGGGGGCCTGCCATGCAAAGGGGTGCTATTATTTTTAATAATGACTCTGAGCAGTTACACTCTGAGAGTCATTATTAGACTGAGGGCAGCCAGACTAGTTTATTTTGCTAACTTATATTTAGCTAATTATTATTGCTGAGGGGCACAAACAGGCCTTCTGACATACAGATTAAAAATAAATAATAAAAAAAAAAAATTTCAAAAAGGGCACTAGGGGCATCACGGATCAGGCACTCTGCACGTGCCTGATTAAACTCTACAAGTGGAGAAGATTAACTGTTTAATAATCTGACTGAATCAAACACATTTTAACAATATTCCTTTCTTGATGAATAACAAATCCTGTAAGTTTGAAAATATTTGCTCATTATTTGTCAAATTTATTTGGGATGAATTATTTCAGCTTCGTGAATTAATCTGCTCCCCTTCATAACATGAACAGATATTATTAACTCTGTTTATTTGAATGATAATTATTTTTCCCTAAAATTGATCACTGAGAGAAGCAGGACTGGATCTTCACACATACACACAGATGTTACTCTGTTGAATGAACGAGTTAGCATTAGCTAGCATGTCGTCAATCAGTTTATCACAGAGTAATTTATTCTAACTCTCGGTTCTGTCTTAATGAGCCATCAGTACTAAATGCAGGTGAGTCTATAAATGAGACAACATGCCCCAAACGTCGGATATTAGCTATAAACTAGCGATATTAAAGCCATTTTGTTCGTGGTAACATCAATGAGAGATATATTTACCGATAAACCGAGTTCCGTCTGCATAAAAAAACCCCAAAAAAACCTAAATACCGCGCTATTCATATTTAGCGAGCAAAGGACAAATAAAAACATTTCTCCCTATTCTGGTCACAATCAGAGGAAAATGAAGCTGTAGCTTCTCCTATCACGGCATTTAACAAACAAAACCTTCAGAAATAATAAAAAATGTAACAAAATAAAAAGCAGCTGGTTGAGGCGCTAAAAATAGACCTGACGGCTGCGGACGCCGCAAGGCTGCGGGAGTTGCGCGGGGCGAAGAGAAGCGATCTGCGGTGGCTCCACTTGTAAATGATTTAATTATCCCATCTGTAAAAAGTTTAAATATAGTCTGACATGCGCAGTAAAGTGGCTCCTGACAGAACGTGACTTCATACTGAGGATATGACGCTGCTGTGTGGGCGGTTTGATGTCTATGACGTATGGACAGACGTCATAGGTCAAGGTCTTTATTTGCTTTTTTTCCCCCCTAAACATCACTTTGCACTCATTCTTCACAGAACCTGCTGTTTTTGCTAGTGTTGAAAATTATCTTCAACCTGACAAATAATGATTAAAAATAGTCAGAGTTCACCATCTGAGACCCACAACGTCACCGTTTTGGATAGATCGCCCTCATTCATGGAACCAGCCGACAGTGAGCCAAAGTCTAAGACTAAAGGTCTGACAGGAGAGATCAAGAGATTTTTCAGGAATTTCTTTGCTAGACATTCAGCAAAGGTGGCTCCACTGATCATCCAAGTGGAAGACATAAAAATGTCAGAAGGCGAGGCTTCGCTTTCGGACATTAAAGGGTGCGTACCTCAGCTTGCCAAAGACAACAAGGAAACGACGGCCATGGCAGCTGATATTCCTAAAGAAATCAAGACAACCGCAGAGCTACAGGAAGAGGAGAAAGACCAGTCCGTCTGCAAAGCAGAGGAAGACAAGTCCCTCTGCGAACCTGAGGAAGACCAGTCCCTCTGCGAACCTGAGGAAGACCAGTCCCTCTGCGAACCTGAGGAAGACCAGTCCCTCAGCGAAGCAGAGAAAGACAAGTCCCTCAGCGAAGCAGAGGAAGACAAGTCTCTCTGCGAACCTGAGGAAGACAAGTCCCTCAGCAAAGCAGAGAAAGACCAGTCCCTCAGCAAAGCAGAGAAAGACAAGTCCCTCTGCGAACCAGAGGAAGACAAGTCCCTCTGCGAACCTGAGGAAGACAAGTCCCTCTGCGAACCTGAGGAAGACCAGTCCCTCTGCGAACTTGAGGAAGACAAGTCCCTCTGCGAACCTGAGGAAGACAAGTCCCTCTGCGAACCTGAGGAAGACAAGTCCCTCTGCGAACCTGAGGAAGACCAGTCCCTCAGCAAACCAGAGGAAGACCAGTCCCTCAGCAAACCAGAGGAAGACCAGTCCCTCAGCGAAGCAGAGGAAAACCAGTCCCTCAGCAAACCAGAGGAAGACCAGTCCCTCAGCGAAGCAGAGGAAGACCAGTCCCTCAACGAAGCAGAGGAAGACCAGTCCCTCAACGAAGCAGAGGAAGACCAGTCCCTCAGTGAATCAGAGGAAGACCAGTCCCTCAACGAAGCAGAGGAAGACCAGTCCGAAGAGATATATATGAGAAGGACTGCTGTAAGAAATCTTGTCAGAGCAGTTATCCAACAGATTGTTGACAAGACAGAAAACAGCCATTACCCTTTAATTCAATATAATTATATCTGTGATCGACTCTTTAAGAAACTCTGGGTTGAAACAAAACCCAGAGTTCTGAAAATGAGCCCAGAAAAGATTGCACTCCAGGAGACCACCATCTTTAAAGACCTGATGAAGGAGTGCAAAAACGTAGAGTACATCCTTCTTGTCCTGGAGGCGGGGACCCCAATACTACAACGAAATGTCCTGGTAACGATGGCAAACAGACTACAGCCGCAGTGGAACCCCTTTAAGTCAGTGAGAAAGGCTTTCAGGGAAGTGGTACAAAACCTGCGAGAAAACCTACACAGGCTTATCATTTGTAAATGAGTTACAGCCAAATGTAAAGCCTGAAACTCAGGAAAAGTTAGTATAGTTATTGTTTGTAAATTAGTTTTAGTAGTTATTTAGTAGTTAGATCATTTTATACATGTTCATTTTTAGTAGTTAGTTCATTTTTAGTAGTTAGGTCATTTTATACATGTTCATTTTTAGTAGTTAGATCATTTTATACTTGTTCAATTTTTAGTAGTTAGGTCATTTTATACATGTTCATTTTTAGTAGTTAGGTCATTTTATACATGTTCATTTTTAGTAGTTAGGTCATTTTATACATGTTCATTTTTAGTAGTTAGGTCATTTTATACTTGTTCAATTTTTAGTAGTTAGGTCATTTTATACTTGTTCATGTTTAGCAGTTAGAAACCCAGAGTAAAGAGTGTCTCATTTTGCTAAAACATCTGCCTCAACATCTGTGCAGTGAATCCTGTAGGACTGGTTTTTATTTCTGGTCCTCCAGAATCGTAATGTGGCAGCTTTCGTACAGCGTAGTTCAGTTTTTCTGTCCGTCTTCCTTTAACTTCAGATCGTCTTCTCTCCAGGGACTCATCCCAGATGTTTCTCCCAGTTCTCCCAGTTCCCATCTCCTCTCCCTGCATGAACATCATGGCGTAAACGTTTCCACCTGAGACTCTTTCCAGGTTCCAAGGTGAAGCCAAGGTCAACTGATTTAGTTTTGCTCTGAATACCTGGATGTCTGCTGGAGTCATTTCCAGGTTTTTCATGGACATCATTCACTCTTCTTGATGTTTTGTCCTCCATTGTTGCAGGAACTGAAATGTTTTCCTTTTATTTTAGCATATAGCTAAAATGCTAAATTCTATTTAGCTAAATGCTAAAATTAGCATTAAAATTTTAGCTAAATGCTAAAATTAGCATTTAAATTTTAGCTAAATGCTAAAATTAGCATTTAGCTAAAATTAGCAAATGCTAAAATTAGTGTTAGCAATGCTAAATTTAGCTAATCTTAGCATTAACAAAAGTTAGCTAAATGCTAAATTAGCTAATTAGCACTAAGCTAAAATGCTAATTAGCTCAATTAGCATTTTGACTAATATTAGCCAAAATGCGAAACGTCTTGGCTAATGCTAACGTTTAGCAAAAACGTTAGCATTTTTGCTAATTTTAGCTCATACGCTCATTTTAAGACGCTGAATGGCGCAAGTCCATGTCAGTCGATGTTCTCGTGATTCTCCTCATGCCGTCGATCGTGCTGCAGCTTTCTATGGCGTCGATGTTAACTTTCAGTGTCGGAACGCCGGGTCCAGACTGACGGGCGCACTTTGGCAGGCCCCATTTAATTTTCTTCAGAAATTTTCTAGTTTTTTAATGCTGCTGAAATATGACATATTGATCATTACAGATACAATATTGCCAACTATAACCATTCAAGTGCATAATGTTTACATGTATAACAAGTTGATATTAATTGATCAGTTTGTCAGGTTATCTGCTGAGAAAACCATTCAGACAACAACGGCTTTAAAAACACGACAAGTATTTCCAATCAACTGTCTTAAAATATTGATCTGCTTCAGGCAGCCGTCAAGCAGCTAAAGGAATGTCTGGTCGCTCCACTTTCTTTATCATTGTATTAAAATGATTTGAACTAGAAATCTACAGATCAGGCTTTTCCTGACTGATATGAGCATCTGCTTTTCCCATTTAGACTCCAATCTGCCAATTTCAATTCATGATCTTTACACCATTTAATGCTAAAAAACGGAATAGTCCAGTATTGACAATCCTGCTCTGTTTCCTGTCCTTTTCTGACAGGAGTGGCGCATGCTGTGACTTTCTGCGGCTGCAGCTTATCCTCTTCACCGTTTTATTTGTTGGCCGTTCTGAGTTAGCACTTTACATGATCGCACCAGATTGCAACAAGTAGTTATTCGACGTTTCTGGAACAATTTGCGCACTCTTGCCCAAGCATAGACATTAAGACAACTTATTTAGTTCCTCTTTTTCTGACTTTTCTATGTAAAGCCCAGAGATGGCTGTCCATGAGAACTCCTGCAGATCAGCAGTTTCTGAAGCACCCAGACCAGCATGACTGGCACCAACACAACAACGCATTTGACGTCACTTAAATTCCCATCTCTTCCCGATTCTGACGCTAGAGGTGAAATCACTGTCATCATCTTAATGCCTAAATGTACAAGGATGCTGCTATTTAATTACTGGATTTGCATATGTCATTGAACTGGTCTACCTAATAAAGTGGCCAGTTAATGTGTGCATCTATTTCATCTGCACAAACCTGCACAAACGGAGTACTAACGAACTAGCGCACTTTGGTTTGTTTTGGAGCATATGGGGGGATGGTGACGTCATCGGCCAAAATGATAACTTTTAATATCTCAAAGACGAAAGCTGCACAAACGAAAATTTCAACGGCACAAACCTGCACAAACGGAGCACTAACGAACTAGCCCACTTTGGTTTGTTTTGGAGCGATATGGGGGGATGGTGAACTCTAGATGACCTAAAAAATAACTTTTAATATCTCAGAAACCAAAACTGCACAAACGAAAATTTTAACGGCACAAACCTGCACAAACGGAGCACTAACCATTCAGACTATTTGCTGAATTTTTTGACGTGGGTGGGGTGTCAGCTTCACACAGCTCAAGAAATCGGTAGCACATGTGTGTACATGTGCTACCGATTTCTTTGCCATACAAAGAAACCTGAAATGG
The DNA here is from genome assembly GCF_019740435.1 of Gambusia affinis. Taxonomy (NCBI): domain Eukaryota; kingdom Metazoa; phylum Chordata; class Actinopteri; order Cyprinodontiformes; family Poeciliidae; genus Gambusia; species Gambusia affinis. The sequence continues at coordinate 16,237,542 of NC_057880.1, forward strand.
AGTAGTGGAACGGAGTGGCAATGTAATCACAATGCACTGTAAGCTATGTAATGTGTTTTGAGGCAGTTGACCAAAATCCCTAACGATTTTTAAATTCCCCCCGGACATTTTTTAGGTCTGAAAAGTAGGACATGTCCGGGAAAAAGAGGACGTCTGGTCACCCTAAAGAAGTGTTACGTTGATATGTAATTGTGGTGTTTATTGTTGTTAGGACTGCGAAGACCCAGACGTGTCTCACACCCCCATTGGGATCCTGACCATCATTCCTGAGGACAGGCAGGCCTCCACTGACTCACTGCACCTCCAGTCTTCAAGAACTGCCATCATTTTGGAAGGAAGTTTTGTCATGAATGATCTTGGAAATCTTCCACATGCCATGTGCTTGCTCTTTGGACTTATTTATACTCTGAATTTGGAGTACCCTCAACAACTGAAGTACACCTTTGACTTCATCCAAAGGGTGCTTCTCTCACTTGGACATAAATCCCTAAAACCAAAAATACAATCACTCAAAAATTTTCTGATGCAATGAGTGAATGTGATGTGACATTATGGATCAACGTTGATACCTTTACCCTTATTGGAAAAGTGATTTTTATTTCTTGTTTGATTCTTTTATTGTTGGAGAGAGCATCATTGCATTTGCAGACTACTAAATGGTTTTATGTTAATGAGGAGAAACATTACTTCACTTCACTACTTCACTATTTACTTTATCAATGTTATGATAAATGTTGGGCTCTAGTATTGAGAATTGAGTTTTTGTTTCACACCAGTCAACAAAGACATTTAAGCAGGGATTCTCAAAGTTTTAAAGACTGAGGGCCATTTGAAGGATTCAATATTAGATTGAAGGCTACCCTAGAAAAAAAGTCGTGTCATTTTTTTTCCCTAAAAAAAGTCTATGGAAAACTTTGTTTCCAGGTTAGTGTGTATGTAACCACACTTGAGAACCTTGTATTTAAGGTAAACTTGTTTAATTATTAAACATTTTTTTCCATTCAAACTGTTGTCTGTTGGCTCTTCGTTCCAATAACTTAACACTTTTGGTTCATCTTACTTGAACATATCAAGGCAATTGGTTTCCTAATATTTTGCAAGTAATGTGAACTCTTAAACGTGTAAGTATAACTTATTTTTATGAGTACTGCTTAATTGACATAACTCACAATTTGAAGTAGTCATAATTTACATTTTATAGTCAACTTTACTAATGATTTTGAGTTAACGGCACTCAAGTTTACTGCCTTTATCTGAGTGGTCTAAACATAGTTATTTTTAGCAATAACACCTTAAAATGAATTAGCTACTTTACTTGAAGATTTTGAGGCAATCGGTTTCCTAACTTTTTTTAAGTAAAGTGAACTTATTACATTTTACAGTGTAATAACTTTCCAGAGATTACCTATGTGGAGATCAAAGTTCAAAAGCACACCTATACGCAAGCCCTTTAAATAAACATGTTTTTAAGATCCTAAATGTTCAAAAGCACACAGATGCCCCAATAATAAATAAATCAAATAACCTGCACCACTTCATCATCTGTGTTAATGATGGTTACCGTAAGGGAGGGATACCTACAGCTTTACGAGTGGGAGTGACTTGCACAGATTGGTAAAACTCTGGCGGGAGTCTCTTCTTGACTTTACGTTTTCTCACAGTCGAGGATACATCGGGTTCACTCTCTGGAACCTCGACCAGACTGGGCTTTTCTTCTGTCACTCGGGCATGCACGGTCCTTCTTAGGTGACGTGGACTGTGTCTGAAACCCTGGGAAAAACAACGAAGTGTCAAAAAGGCACAGATGTTACACATTCAACACAGAAACCGTCTCACATTTAAAGATGCCAAAATCCTGAGTTCTAGATGCTTTTCACATTAAATGTGAAAAAACATTTTGTGTTTTCCACCCCAAATGTGAAAAACATTTAGTATGAAAACCCCCAAAGAAGAACAAACTTGAGGAAACTGGTTCTTGCACCTCTGTTAAAATTAGCAGTTTTGAGATGTAAACATTTTGACTTGAATAAATAATTTCAATATTTACTGCTGTGTAATTGAGGTGAAAATCATATATACTAATGAAAATTTCTAAGAGAATTAAAACTGCAGTTACTTGGTTGCATACTTTGTTGATACCCCTTTTGATCAGATATCAACATTCAGTCTTCTTAAATTCATATTTCCCAACAACTATAGCGACACTACATTCTTGTTGAAATTAAGAGTACCTGTCCTTGTTCTAAAATCTCCTAAAACCTTGTGTAATGGACTCATGAGACCATACTGGAATTTTTAGGACATAATTACAAACAGAAAGTTTGGCACAAAAAACACACTGCCATGACTGGAGACCCAAACACAGAGACGAGGATGGGGTGAGCAAGCTGCACACAGGTATTGAAAATGCTGTGGAAAAGCTGAAGAAATAAATAAATGCTAGTAAATAATCAACAATGTAAAATACTGAAAACAAAGAGGTTGGACAGATGGGGATTATGCAACACATTGCTTGTCACTGACAAAAACACTATATTCATGGAATATGATGGTGGCAGCATAATCTTATGGAGTTATTTTGCCTATTTATCTTCAGATGGAACTGAAATTTTGTTGACACGAATTAAGTTATAAATATGTCAAAATATTATTTAATTTTGTCCCAAATTTTTATGTCTTTGAAAGGCACAAATGAAGAGGGATTTCATCAATCGCCAAAACAATGATCTCATGAGACAGAATATAAAGCTCTGGTATGGGCTTTACATTTGTCCATTTGTCAAGAACTAAATCCGACAAAAAGACTGAGAGGTCACCAGAGGGGATCCTACAACTTGGAACATATTTGATTTTGAGAAATTTTGCAGGCAGAGGTGATTAATAATAATCTGCCAAGTCAAGATGTGAGATGTTTAGAGATTTCTAACAAAAAGGTCTCAGTGCAGAAATTGCATCAAAGGTTGTTTTAACATACTAATGAAAGATATTCGCTTGACTTCCATGTGTTCTGCACAATTGAGTTGTACAAGACACACATATCTTATTACATGTGTTTAAAAAAATTTAATCATTTATTACATTTTTCTTTCTTACAGGCATGTGGACTTTTAACAGGGAGAACTGTATAAAACTTAGAATTCATGTTGAAACAAAATTAAGTACATGTTTTTGTTTCATAAATAACAAACAATAAAGTTAAAAATAAAGCTTTTGCACCTACTTTTGTTTTTCTCACTCTAGAAGGTTTATTAGGAGTCAAAAGGATTTGGTTTAACTAAAGGTCCACAACAGCCTTGATGTCCTTGAATATGATACTCTATGAGAACAGAATCCCCCTGGATTCTGTATCAAACTCCAGGGGTTCAATAACATGACCTACTATGTTAAAGTAGCTCTTGGTTTTTTTTATTTTAAAAGGATGAAAAATATCAGTTTGTACTATCATTACAGAAATATATAACTTTTCAGAGATACTGAACCCACGTCTTTCATATGTCAGAAAGTTCCAGCAAAACAGCAATCCTGGTACAAGGCAAAGGCAGCTTTTCACACTTGATTTAGACAATTTTTATGATTTGTTTGGATTGAAAAGCTAGCAAGAAAAACAAACACATTATAGATTAATATGTTGTTTTGGTTTTTATTTTGCCAGAATTACAATGTTTTCTATTGGTTCAATTACACCTCATGTTTGACAATTATAAGAGCACATGCAAAATCTTAATTCATTTAAACTGCAAAACCTCTTTGCCAACATTACTTATTGATAATGGTTGCGCATTGCGCACATCTACAGTGCCTGAAATAGTCATGCAGTCCTGGGTAAAAGTTCAAGAACCTAACTTTGTGAAGCTCATGTATTTCAGAAGTCATTACTTGATTAAACTTTAGTCAGTGTATTATTGACAAAACAATGTGAAAGGTTATCCTACCTCCGATCGAAAATGATGTGTTCGGAGACCAACTACAGAACAGACAACAGATATTACATTAGACTTTAATCAAACATTCTTTTAAAGTGTGAAACTGCACAATAACTCTCAGATTTATAACGTATGTTAATTACTAACGCAAGAATGCAGAAAACAGCATGCACAATAATGTAGACTAAGCAGTTAGGGATGATGAGATGCGGCTGGCCTGCGCTGTACTCACCGCGACTCCTGGAGCGTCCCCCGGATAGCACAGATTTCATAGGATGTTTCCCATTTCGGAGCCTGCGATGCCAGCAGCAGAAAAATAAAATCGTCGCAATAGTCCCGAGCAAAAGCAGCAAAAGCAGCAGAACACACTGAATACTGTATGGCCTTAGCAGGACCAAAAACGCCGCAGCGATCATCATAAGGCGAAATATAGGACAGCTCCTTCTGCTCCAGACAGTTGCCTCCTCTCCTGTGCGCCTTTTCACCACTCAGAGCTCGGGATGCGACTAAAGACGTTCGTTGGCAAACGTGGAGCATCACACTGCAAAACGTGGAGAGCGCACAGGGTTAAAGTGGACAGTCCAGGCTAGAGATGTAATTTTTGTGAGGTACAACGCATGACTCAGCAGAGAGGCGCATCTTTTATTATTTATTTCATTTCCAAAAGGGGCAGGGAGAGTCAGCAGATTTATCCCAGGCAGCGCTGCGTCTGCTGCAGAGTGGCCTGCCCACCAGGATAACGCTGCAATATTTCACACTGTCCTATTGGACGGTCGGACGGATATCTGTGTCAGTCACATTGTGTCAGCCCAGTTCAGATGCAAAATGATGAATGCTTTTCTGCCAGTATTGTTTGGTAATAGTCTGTGGCTTTCCAGTGTGATATAGATCTTGATCTCTTAAAAATACCTATCTAGTAAATAATGTCCATAAAATGGGATTGTATTCTAGCATTTTCAGAATTTGGGAAGGCAATCAACACAGAAACTTTTTCTGGTCATAATCCAGGGCTGATTATAAATTTTGGATGATGTAAATTTTCTGCTGTAAAATGAGAGTCAAACAGGAATCCAATAAACTGAGGAGCAGATGTCACAAAGTAAAGTATGGAAGACCTCTGATTGCTTCATGAGGCTACAGAAAAATGTGCGCATTTGACTTTGATTGTAGCCTAATCAAAGTGAATTGTGATGGTGAGACTGGCCCTCAGACATAAATAGCACAGAATCTGGCCACAATATCCCCCGTCTCCTAGGAAACGACCCCAGACATGTGGGAAGTTATTCTGACGTTTGACAGCATATCCAGAAGAGAAGAGCTTCGAACCGATGAGTTAACACCTCCGTCATATTGTGAGTGGCATCACTGAGCTCGTCTCATTGAGATCTAAGATCTCTTACAAGAGAGACCAGTTTTGATGAAATAAATAAAATAAAACACAGCCACAATACAACTTAATAAATTTGACTCAATTAAATAAGCTAATAAAATAAGAACTAAAAACTAGCAAATTTCAGTTCTGATCTATAAGTTTTAAATCAGGCTGTGTGACTGCGAGGTTTGTTGTGATACTGAAGTTAGTTGCACATTCACATGAGAAAATTTTAAAAATTGTTAATTCAACTACTACTTGTTAATTCAAAAACGCACTTTGCTGTAGCCTGTACAAGACTTGGAGCTCATTGCAAATGATGAGTGGTCAGTTAATTGCTGTACTGACCGGAGTTTAAATAACTCAGAGGGGATTAACTACATTTTGACATGACTCTGTTAAAATATAAATAAATATATACGATTTAACTGCTGGCAACACATCATGGTGGATACTTTAACGTAGTGACAGAAAAATATAGACTCCGCTTGTCCGGCACACACCGTTATGAGAAAGAAGCGCATAAGTTTGTCATGACGTAGTAGACTGGATTAGCTGCGTTCACGTTGATTTGGAGTCTTGCAGGAGCTAGTTACCACCCTGCATACGGAGAAGCGAGTAGGAGAAATTTGGTAAACGAGCTATTCACTTTGATTTATATGTTGAAAAAAACGTCACGCTTTTATGATTGTGGAGTAGTTTAGCGAAATCAAAACATTGCTGTGGTTGCACTTCTCAAGTAGCTAGCCTTACTAGCTAGTAAGGCTAGTAAGGCTTACATATCTCACCGTTTGGGATATTTGTTCAAGATTGTCTAACTTTTAAAGTTGTTAAGCAAGTGGTAAGCATTTGTACAATTGACTTGTGGTAGTTCGCCTAAAGGAAAATGCAAAAATGTATTTAAAATACGGATTTGATCGAATAAATGCAAAGTAGAGCATTTTATATTCGATTCAGGTAAGTACTTCAACATGGCATTTTGTCGCGCTAGCTCATATCTTCCCCTGTTGGTTGTGTAGGTTATATTTCAACAACACTGGTTTTAAATGGTGAGCATAGATTGAATTGTGCTCTAATTTTGCCAGCCAACTTTGTTGTTGTTTTTTTCAAGCTAAATGTCTTCACCAACCCCATTAGACGATGACGACGAGCTTGCAGAAGTGGAGTTTGTATCGGTGGGTCACGTTTACGTTACGTTTCACGTTTTTATTAGCTTTTAGAGTGCTGCAGTTTGAAATGATAATAAAATTTATTTATTGAAGTTGTCATTTGTCTGTCATTTAGCACCATTGCACTGTTATCAGAAAATCACGTCAGTTTTACATTCTTTCATTTATGATTGTATGATTTTATTTCATTACTCTCATGAATTAATCTTTATTTTAATATTACTTAGTCAAATTATCTGTATTAAATGTAATAAAGCACAAGAAGCTCCAGCATAGCTCTTTTTGTGTAGTCGTGTTTTTCTGTGATGATAAGCTATGTTCTTCCTTCAGGAGGGCTCTTTCAGACCAGTACTGGAATGCATTGACCTGCTGAGTGACAGTGAGGATGAAGGGTGCTCATCACTGACTGGCATGGTGGGTGACAAAATAGGTAATCTGTTTAAAAGTGGTAATACAAACTTCTAAAAGTGTGATATTTTTCTTAAAATTTCTAGCTTGAAGACAAAATCCACAGACACAAAGCTCATGTAACGTCTACACTTGACAGACTGGCACATAAGGTGGCCCAGGAGAAAAAAGAAAGAGCGGATAAATGTAAAGCATTTAAGGTAAGACCTGAAAGAACAAAGTTCAATGTTTTTTCTGCCTTTCTAATGCATGTAGATGCAACAATCACATTCTATACTGTATTTTAAACAGAAAATATAAAGATTTACACTGTAAATATTGTGCATTGCAAAGGAATTCATACTCCTTAAATATGATGCCTTGTAGTGTAATATTACTGCTTGGAATCTTTAAATTCATGCCCACCTTAGTCATTACCTTCATTAAATTCTTGAATAGCTGTAGGTATTTTGGGGTGTGTTTCTAGCTTTCTGTTTCATATCTGGTAAAAAAAATAAAATACTTACAATCTTAAATCTTTGTCCAGTTGTTTTTACACAGTCAGATTGGATGAATCTGTAAACACCAATTTCCTGTTTTCTCTCCTTCTGATCTAAACCATTTCATTGCAGCCACAAGTGTATTTCCTCTTGGTGGCAGTATGTTCAGGATGTTGTGCAGTGCTACTTTTCTGTTACACATAACTTTTGCATGTATTCTTAAAAAGTTTTGTTTTTGATGTGTGTGTGGATGATTTTTACCAAGTCACACCATATTATGTTGCTTAGTTATAAAGAGTCAAATGAATAACGGAAACCAAATGTTCACAATAACCTCTTTCTGCCTTTCTTGAGGATTTATCTTGAATTAAAAAAAACAACAAACATTTGGACAATGCTTGAAATAACAATAATGATATTTTTACTACAAAAAGAAAGTTATAACAGTGCCCTCCAGTGGCCAAAGCCTAGAATAAACAATTCCAATCAACTATAAATAAGCAATGCTTTGTGTATTCTAATCTGCACAGTCAGTACTTTTCATTTAAAACACTGGCATTATGTTTTCTTTCTTGGTTTTCACAACTTTGTGCTTATTGTCATAACTTTGCTGCTTTTCCTTTTTCTTTTAGGAAAAACAAATCTTACAAAAAGCTCATGGGCAGCAAGAGTTGGCTGGTTCTTCAGCAAATGGTGTAAGCATGGAAGCAAAGCGCTGTGTGGACATGTGGTTAAGGATGCCAGGTAAGTCTATATTCCAAACAAATCTGGAATTGTTTGGAATATAAATAGTTTTACTCTTTTGATCTCTGTGCGTTGTCAAATATAAATAATCATCATGCTTTTTGTGTCTGTTTAGGCCCTAAGCCTGGAGTGATCAGTGCTGGTTCAGGAAGGAGACACACTCATGGTGCTTTCTCTAGAAGCAGTTCAACTGGTCACACTTGCCCAGTAATTAACTGCGGTCGTGTTTATGAGAACATTTCCCTCCTTGATGGCCACTTGAAGCGGTAATGTTGTCTCTCTGTCCGCTACAGTATTATTTGTGTAGTTTTTGCCACGTACATAAAGGGGTCAATTTGTGCAAATGTATCATTTTGTGCAAATGTTTTGCAGGTTTGATCACTCTCCATGTGACCCTACAATTCACCTCAGAGGAAGTCCATCCGAGCTCTTCGCCTGCGTTGCCTGCTGTTTGCGCTTTCAGACCAAGGAAGAATGGAAGAAACACGTTGAATCCAAGGTCGGTGGGTTTTCAGTGAAATCACTGATGGTGGATATTCAGTTGATAAATTTAAAATTGATGTGCTTTTCATTATTAGATTTCCTCGTCTAGCACTGACAGTCACAGCTTGGATCAAACCTATCAGCAGATCGTTTGCTTTGCCTGTCCTGCCTGCTTCCTCCTCTTTAACTTGCGAGATGAGTGTCTTCAGCACATGTCAGACAAAAACCACTTCACTGAGTCTCTCGTTATGACCGGTAAGGTTTATTGATTTAATGAACAACTGATGTGGCAACACATACCGGTACTCTTATTGATAAATTTGTGTTGGACTTCGTATACATGCTTTCTTTGAACTTAAAAGCAATTGGATGATCGAGTTTTCATTGAACTTCTTTCACTTTCTTTTTAAAGAAAGAAAAGGAACAGCGCAACCAGTTCCGGTCCCAAATCACGTGAAGGATCGTCTCATTGCTTTGTGTAAGGATGTAGCATTCAAGGTCCGCTGCTCCTTATGTCACCAAGTGCTGATTTCCCATCAGACAGCTCAAGCACACTTCAAGTAGGTTTCTTCGTGACTTTATTAATGCTACATATGCAATTCCTTGCAAAAGCATTCCTTGAATTTTCTTTAGCCATTTTTTCCAAATAAATAAATAATAATGGTGCAAGAAATAAAAAATAAATGAATAAAAATGGTTCTTTAATTAAACAAAGTTGGCATTTATAGACTCAACAAGCTCTCTCTTCAATGGCTCATGATGCTTTTGTGGCTTCCAACAAATGTTACTTAGGAGAGATGAGGACAAAAATGGCTCGGTACATTTTGAATGTTGATGATCTTTGGTCTTTCAAGTAATTCCCAATAAAACACAACATAGTTTGTGGCTATAATGCATCAACTGAGAAAAATTTGAAGTGGTCTGACTGTCTTTGCAAGGCTCTGTTTGCACTGATGTTTTACTCTTCATGTTTCTCTTCTAGTGTGCACTGCAGGCAAGGCTGCGCTGTGGCCAAGTCTGACAAAACCATAGTGGACATTATAAAACAGCTCCAAGTCCGAGGCCAGTGCATTCCCTGCTCTAAAATCTTTCTCAACCAGGCTGAAATCGAAAGACACAAAGAGTCGAAGCTACACGAAGTCGAGGTCAATCAAACAATGGCGAAAGCACTCCTTCAGTACAGTCGCTTTGTTGAAACACAACAAAGTCAAAGAAAAGCAGAGAAACATCAGAAAAGAATATTGTCTGGCCTTGAGGTTGAGTTTCAAAAAAGAAATAATAAATGGAGTGGCCGCCATGGATTTCCAGCCAAACGACAAAGACTGAGCCCCGGCTTGAATGACAGCAGCAGCAGCAGCAGGACCTTGGTGGCGGCTTGGTTTTGCGAATGTGGCCTGCAGTTTTCTGAGGAGGGCAACGCTAATAAGCATCTACTGGCTGCAAACCAGATTTTCCACCAGTGTGGCGTTTGTGGCAAACACATGGGGGAGTCTTCAATCGCCCGCCTACATATGAGCCGTTTCCATGGGGGAGCGCACCTCTCCAACTTCCTGTTCTTCTGCCGCAAGTGCAAAGTGGAAATGCCCCGGCACGAAGATATCTTACTGCATGTCTCCGAAGTCCACAGCGGACACACCTACCTCACAGAGAAGGCAGTTCCCTATGACCTCACCTCAGATCTGGATGGCAAACCTTCCACTAGCATCGAAATCTCATTGCTCTCGCTTCCTGCTTCCAAATTGCAGCAGGACACGGTGGAGACTCCTTCTTCGACAGCGGGACACAATTGGATGTGCAGGATGTGCGAAGACGTCTTTGACTCAGAAGCGGCTGTCTTCAAACACTGCACCGATTTGAGCAGTCACAGCTTCCAGAGATTCATCTGTGGACACTGTCCACAGAAGTTCTTCAAAGAATCCACCGTGCGGCGACACTGCATGAATGAGCACGGCGGGCAGATAAAGAGTTCCCACTTCTGTGGCCTGTGCGACAGCATGCAGTTTGACACCGAGGACGAGTTCATGGATCACTACAGGAATCTTCACAGTAAGGACTACTACTGCATGGATGAGCCTGAAGTTGTTCAGCCTCCTGCTGCTGAGGAAACCAGTCAGAGTGCATGTCCTTGTATGGATGGAGAAAGGTTCATAGAGGAAAAGAAAGCCACTTACACCCGGTGCATGAGAAATCTCGCAACAGAAGGAAAATGTCTGTACATATGTGCGGCCTGCTGCGTGTCTGTTCCTTCTTATGCACAGATGAAGACTCATATCCACACAAAACATGCGTCCCTAAACCTGGACAAAACCTTTGACGTAGTGTGCCAAGAGTGCCAGGAGAGCTTCAGCAGTGTGCCGAAGTTCCATAAACATTATCATTCTATGCACTGTACACTGGAACCATGCCTCAGCTCCCAGGAGTGCATGAGGGATTCAAAGCCAGACCCCAAAACTGTAAAAATAATCAAAGCTGTGGAGATCAATTCAGGAAGTGACGGTAAATCAGTTAGTTTTTTGTTTGTTCACATTTTTTGTACCACATTTCAATCTTGGTTTGTGCTTTATGCAGAGATTGAAGACGAAACATTGGTGAAGATTTTAAGCACCAATAAAGTCAGTGATGAACCAGAAGGGCATGAAGGTAAGCAAGCTACTGGTCATTACACTTACTGTAAGAAAAAATAGTTTTACTACCAAAAATATGTATCCGACATATGTAAAGCCTGTTGTCATTTTCCTCGGCCAGGCCATAGTGATTTTGTTTGGATGCTGCAAAATGTCAGTTGAAATTACAGATTGATTTATCTGCAAACTTAATGCTCTGTGTTAAAGCCCTTTTGACATCAAGGAAGTGAAAATAACTCTGCATTTGACTTGCTCTGTTTGTAACAGATTCCTGGTAATTGGTTATAATTTTTAGAATCAACCAGTTGCATTTTTTTCTGTTTTTATTCCAGAGCAAATAGATGAAGAAATGCGCCGTGTGTTGTCTTTGAGCGCAGAAGAAGCAATAGAGGCTGCAAGAGAGTCTGCTGGTATGTATTCATACTAAACTAGGACTAAACTTGTTAGTCTTAAGACTAATGTTTCCTATTTTCTAATAGGAAATGTGATGAGTATTTTCCTATTTAGAAGGATCTGTTATAGCAGCTTTAAATAACAACCAGAAACTGTTTTTCTTTCAGTTCCTGGGTGTGTATATTATAACTTGCTTTGTTTCTGTTATTGATGGTGAACTTTTATTCTGCAATTACCAGAAGAGTACTTTTTTGGAAAGGCATGTGTTTTCGGTATATTATTCACGGTTACCTACATCAGAAGTGGCAGATTGTTACCATCTTGGTTTGTCCATAACTTATTGCACAATTTGGTATGCTACCACCCAATAAAACAAAGCCTAAACACAGCTGTGTTCCTATGGAGAGTTCCATCTTTTACAATCAGAAGAAACAGTTGGGAGTTCATTGATTTAAAGGTTCAAATCCAGGAAAGAGGAAACATTTTATTTGTGCTTTATATTTTCCTAAGCTTCCTGATATTTTATACAAATTCACCTAAAATTAAACAATTACCTTCTTTGTTTCTGAAGAGTTGCTTGAAAGTCATCTCAGCACACTTGGTCAGTTCAATTCATATGCAGTCATATACCAATTGAATCCCAGAATAACAGTAAAGACGAGTACAGTTTATTAATGGCTTTTGGTGAAAATTTTCCCTATCTAAGCCACACAGTCAGTTGTGTGGAGTCATTGACTCTATTATGTGTCAGACATATGTTACTCTTTTTACATCCACTTGTTGAGTTTGTGGAAACCTGTGTTTTTGGGACAGTGGACTCCACTATTTTGCAGTATGCTTGTTTCTGAGGGGAAAAAAATCAAAGACTAGTCAGGGTTTTTCCACTGTCCTGAATCCCATAAAGAACCTGTTTGACTCTCAGTCCTCACTGCTCTAGTATGGATTTAACTGAAAGCTCTTTCAATAGCCATTACAGAAAACCAGACTGATTTTTGTGCCTGGATGTTTGTCAAGTAGTTCTTTCTGTTATTTAATGTGCAGAAGCTATCCATAAGCATGCTGACATTTGTCAGCAAGACATTTGTCTTTTAAAATGTTTTTTAAACTTTGATGAAGAATATTACTCTGGATTCCTGCCGCTCTGTCTGTCCATTGTTAGAGTAAATGAGTTTTACTTTAACACGGTGTGGTGTAAAATGATGATGTTGACATTTGTAAGTTTGTGTTACTTGGATGAAACCATTTTTATAAGAATGTAAACCTATATAACACCTCAAGACTTTCTCTTTTTTTGCTTAAATCATCTTTTACTATAATATGTAAACAATGCATAGATGTTGATGTAATGGTCAGCTCAGTCGGTAGCCTCTCAGTACTCTGACCATTGACACAGTCCTGCTTTGGTTATACTAATTAACTTAACAAATCCTGCTGCTTCATTTTTTCTGCATTTTCTAGTGACACAAAAAAAGTCCAATAAGCTTGTAAAGGACTGAAAGTAACGGAGAGGCATTTTTTCCTTCTTGCTAGCTGAGCACAAATCAAATATTATGTCACTGTAAAGACTGAAGATTGGAGCTGTTCATTGCACAAAACATCAGTTCTAGCTTTTTGTATTGCATTGTACTTTTTCAGAAATGGAGCTTTTTCAGAATTAAGTGGTCTAAGTATGTCCACATTAAAACCGATGCCATTCAAACTGATGCTAGTCAAACTAAGACTATCCTCAAAAGTAATCAAATGTGCAAAGTTTAAAAAAAGAATAGGGTGATTTTCTTTTTTTCTGTAAATCCTCATCTTGTCTTTAATTTTTTTGTACAGATTTGGAGGAAGCTCTACAACGAAGTCTTCTGGAATTCTAAGAACCTGGAACTTCTGTGAAATCGTCTGCTGTTGAAAATTTCAGTTTTCTACTCTCATTGTTGTCTGATTTAATAAATAAACGTATCTTGTCGTCATCTTTCTTCTGTTTTGGCAACACAAGTCATGCTGCCCCTTCTGCAACTGGGCTGATTGCTTGTTTTGGGGCTTTAGTGGGAGCTGGTTGCTTTCTGCCAAGAGTTCTCCTGTGGAGTCTCAAACACTTTGGTGTGTTGACACATGTGCTATAGTTGGCATTGGTGACACTGCAAGATTCCTCAGTTGGCCTTGTGACCACATTCTTGACTATTTCTACATCTGATGTCTTAGGTTTCCTTAAAGAAAAGAAAAAGTATCTCATGTTTTTCTGATAAGGCATAAGTAAAATTGAGTTTATTGGTTAATGTGAAAAGGAAAGTATGATAATGCAATTTGGGGCAAAAGTTTAACCGTGCCATAGAATAATATATTTATAAAATTTTAACTTGTTTTTTATACATTTATACAAATTAATGTTCAATCACACATAAGGAAAAAACTGATGGTAGCTCAGGAGGTACAGCCTGAGTGTGTATGCTCATGTTATTTGACATTGGATCTTTGCATGTAGAATTAGGCAGGTGACAGCTGTACACCATCAAAGTTTGAGTTGTTTTTAAATAATGAAATGAAAACTTGCAAAGGTATTTACATCCATTTTTTCCATATTTGTTTATGTTTCAGTCAAACTAATGTGTTTTATCAGATTTTGATTTGACAAAAACACAAACTTAATTTAGTTCTTTAGATATTCATTGTAGACCTACAAAGACATGACTGTCCGTCTGGAGCCAGGAGACTTGTAATAAATTTAGGTTAGCTGCATGCCAAACTTCTCGGACTTTTATGTGTTAAAGGAATAAGTAATAATTCTGGGTCTGTCACTTAATATAATGAATTTAAGACAATATAGGGAAAGGTTTTGGATAAACTACTTTTGCTGAATTATGAGTTCCTTTATCCAGGCTAAAAAAGCAGTCATTTAGAGCAGGCTGTCTGATTAATATCTGAATATCATAAAGTGTAGACTGTTACTGTTTTCTCTTAGTTTGTCACAACAATGGGCTGTTTCATTTTCCTCCTAATCATGTAAAACCTTTTTGCTGTACAAATAAAACTGCCTTACTTTTAGCAAAGCTAACAGATACTTTAGAATTCTGAAGAATTATCAAAAATATTTTACTACAGCCATTTAAAAGTTTGTAATAAAATTTGAGGACTTTGCTCCTCACTCAGTTTCATAATATCCAAGCACAAGAGCTCTTAAAGGCTTCCTTTACAAAACAAATGTAAAGAAATATATATCCTAAAGCAGATCATATCTGTGGACCAGGTGACCGTTCCCTTGGCCCCTCTAGGGGTCCACGGCCCACACATTTAGGAACCGCAGCTCGGGTCTCCTCGGGAAGCTTCTACAAGCAAGTGAAGGAAGTTGCAGCCCATGTTTGGAAATGTTCCCCCGAGGCGTCGCTTCAGCCCGAAGAATAACGATTAGCTGGAGAACTGCGAGTGCTGAACGCACATCACATTAGCGCTCCCGGACGGAAGATTTTAATACAGCACAGCGGACAATCATCATCATCAATATTATCATGGCACAGGCAAAAATACACGCAAAAATGAACGAATCTGTCTGCAGCAAATTCAGCAGGACGCTGTCTATGGCAGATCGCTCCGGGCGACTCCTGGAAAGTTTGGATCAGCTGGAAATGAGGTACGGTGGAGTAAAGCAGGCCAGACCATGTGCGCTACGTCAGCTCGGTCCGATGTTCCGTTTGTGTACTTTAATGTCTGACCACCTAAATCTTTACGGTTGCAGTTTTACTTTACGATTACAAATATAAGAGAATAACGTCTGGACCATGTCGAGTAGGAACCTAAGAAGAGCTCTTTCACTGTAAATTGCTGTGGTTTAATTTGTTTGACAACGACAACAATGCGCTTGTTTGTGCCTTTTATCAGGGTGGAGGCTTTACGCGACGCTGCATCAGCCATGGAGCAGGAAAGGGAGAGCATCCTGGAAATGATTCAGTCCGTGCAGAACAGTCAGGAAATGCGTAACATCTGTCCGGGTGAGGCTGCTAATTCTTGCAACTTACATAAGGGTAAAAAGTCATCCGCAGCCTTATGCCACACAACATAAATATCCGAGAGCTCAACTGGGCTTGCGCTTTGAAATCTGGTGTTTTTCAGTTGCTTTGTTCTTTCTGCAACATTGTGATCCAATGAGGTTATTGATGCACGGGTGATCGTGACGATGAGCAAGCCATAGATGAACACGAATCAACTACTCCTCCACCCACAGTGACTTTACACTAAGCCTCGACTGTTTTACATCCAGATCATTTCGTCACCATTTAAAGATCCAAGAGCATCTCAATTAGAATCTCAGCAAGTAGTTTAGAGATTTCAATGAATGAAAGACGAACTCATGACACAGTGATTTATTTTGAAATGTGTCTTAATTCTGATGATTACATTTATCCATCCATCCATTTCTGTTCTCCCTTGTCCCTAGTGGAAACGCAAAACTCTATTCCTCAGAAATATAGAATATCACAACATTCAGAATATAGAAATGTCCATGTGCCGCACAGTAGGCTATCTACTCTCAGTGCTTAAACAGGGTGCATTTTATATGACTTGCTGTATTAATGAAGTGTGACAAGTGACCCTCTGAAGACCCAGTTTGCTTCAATAGTTTCCTTCATCTCAACTGCATTTTTCAGGGCTAGTTTTCCCTCTTCTTCCTCTTGACAGTTCTCTAGGGGATTTAGGTCAGGCCAGTTTGGTGTCCAATAAAGCACAAAGATAACAGGGCCATTAAAGCAGGAATTGACACTTTTTGCAAGGAGGCTCTGCAGGTACCTGCTGGAAAATGAAATCAGCATGTCTGTTAAGCTTGTTGGCAGAGAGAAGCAAGAAGTGCTCCACAATGTTGTTGCCCTAGATGTCTTTGTGACTTTGGACTTGATGAAGCCCAGTGAACCAACAGCAGATGACATGGCTCACTAAATTATAATAGTGGGAACTTCACACTGGAACTTAGCCTGGATTCTGTGCCTCTCAGATTCTTCCTCCAGACTCTGGAGACTCTCATCACAAGAGGCAGAAGAATTTAACATTAGCTGGTTTAAGTGTACTATGCAAGTACATTTGATCAAGGTATGACAGATTCTGATATGTTCAAGTCACCTTTGGTTTGTGAGGGGTTCAGCCATCCAATTTTGACTCCAGTGACCAAGTCATGACAGGACAGGTACTGCAATGAATGGCTTGCATAGATGAGGAAGGATGATACAAATGTCTTCATATTGATTCAATTTTCTCCAATTGATTGAATTTTGTGCATATTATCCATTTATAAAATGAGAAATGTCAGATTTTGTTGTCTCTACAACCAAGTATCAAGTAATATTTGACAAAAGTCAAATTTTACAATATGTTTAATTAACTGTTGGTTTAGCTGTTTTAAAATGCATGATGTTTTTAATGATTCCTTATATTTTCAAGGTGAGAGAGAAGAGCTGAATTTAACTGCAAACCGTCTGATGGGGCGAACACTGTCTGTGGAGATCTCTATTGGCACAATCAGGAACCCCCAGCAGGAGGAGGCGCTGCAGAAGGCCACGTCTATAATAGATGAAATAGTGAAAAAGTTACTGAGTGACATGGAAGGTGCTCGGCAGCAGCTGCTGGCTCTGCACGCGGCCTGCGTGACCGAAGCACCGCCTGTCCCCATTGACCAGAAGTTTCAAGCCATAGTGATCAGCTGCGCTCTGGAGGACCAGAAGAAGATCAAGAGCAGGCTGGAGACTTTGGTGAGGAACACTGAAAACGCTGAGAAGAACATCAAGATTATGGATCACCAAAAACTCGAGGACACAAAAGCCAGTGGAGGTCACTAAAGGTCCAAAGCAACATCTAAAACTCGTGTTGAATTCCGCTAACCTCACACAAAGTTGATGAAAACTTTTATGTGTTTACTTAATTTCAGGAGTTGTCATGCAAATCCTTGTGGGAAAAGTACAGTGATTCAGTGCCTTGCAAATGTAGCCACACCCCTGAACTTCCCGTTTAGTGTATTACCTCATACAGCAGTGTATTTCATTGGGAGTTTTGTGCTAGAATAACACATAATATTCTTTTATTTCAAACAAAACATTTGAAAAACATGTATCAATTTGCTTCCACTTCACAATTATGTACCACTGAGCAGTTTCATTAAAATACATTAAAGTTATTGGTTCTTCTGAAACAGAATACTATATAATATTGAGTTTGGGAGGAATATATACATTTGCAAGGCCCTGAATCAAACCCTAAAGACAGAAGAAATGCAGTTACCTCTATGGCATTGTTTACACTAACTATGCATGTTCATTAAGTCAGGAGTTTTTTACCAAATAATATTTGATAATGCAACAATGCGAGAATAATTGAAAACTATATTCCTACAGTAAGATGCTCATTAAAATTGGATAAATTATGTGTAGAATCCAAATGCCAAAAGCAAGCTTGATAAATTATGAAAATACTATTCTAAAACTGGATTATTCTAGTTGACAATCACTCAATAAAGTATCTTTTACTTTAATTTTTAAACCTCAGCTTTAGGTAGAGAAGGATTATGGATATGTTATGCACTACCTCCTTGTGTGAAGGCAGCAAGCCATATATGCTGTGCATTTTAACTGATGTTTTCATGAAGCAGTTTTTAATGGAAACAATTCAATAAAAACATTACATAAACATCAGTAATCTGAATTTCTATTCTTCTATTTTAAAGTATGAGGCGAAGAAGAGAAAAAAAAAACTCCACCAAGACATGAGTGAAAATAAAAAACTTTTTAGTTGTCAATTTTCCAACAAACACTTTCCCCAAAACATAACATCTGGTGCACGTCTGAGTGCCATACCTTACCGTCCAACACACTGGTACATGTCAGTTTGTTTAAATGTGTTAATTTGGTTTACGAAGGTCGATGTGAGAGAAAAGCAGAATACAAGTAAAGCAGAGATATTATTCCACCTGAGTAACAATACATATGAATAGTAATTATTATCGTTTTGTTTTGAGACTTAATTTCATCTAAATGATAAAGTGCACAAAAATCATTCAGTCATGATGTTACTAATAAAGTAAACAATGTCCAAACAGAAAAACAACAACAACAAA
Source organism: Gambusia affinis (assembly GCF_019740435.1). Taxonomy (NCBI): domain Eukaryota; kingdom Metazoa; phylum Chordata; class Actinopteri; order Cyprinodontiformes; family Poeciliidae; genus Gambusia; species Gambusia affinis. The sequence continues at coordinate 16,256,215 of NC_057880.1, forward strand.
AAAACGGTTTAAGGAGTACTTATTTTTTTTCTTTACAGGTTTACTGTGTAGGCAGTTTCACACAAGTGGTAAGAGATGGGATTAAAATGCTTACTAGTTGTTAATGTAAACATTGTTGAACATTCACCGATGTGAAAGAAGGCTTGCATGCATTTTATATATCTATATATAAAGTACATTTCACATGGAGCCAATGTGGAAAAATAAAAAAAAACTTGAATCTTTCAGGACATTTTCAGTACCATGATGTGACTGTGGAACACATTTAAGCACCTTTTTTGTATTTTCAGAATTCATCATAAAGATGAGGATTAAACACACGAGAGAATTTTATTGTAAAAACTAAAAACAAAACATGCATACATTGGTATTATCATAAGACTTACAGATGTAGCTGCATGTAGAACGCAAATGTTTGCTTTGATCCTGGTAATAATTCCAGATTACACCACATCATCGTATAAGTTTTTGTGCTTGATGAACAGGTTTGCAAAAGAGGAAAAAAAACTGAAAGGCTTGATACAAAAAAGGCATACATATAGGCTTAGGTCAACATCCTCATGTTCTTTTACTTTCAGGCAAAGACAAGAACATAAACACTTTAATATCCTGTCCTAATGGGCGGCTTGTGACACTTTGAGAGCCATGGTTTTACATTCTGTTATAGACTTACTGCCACAGATGTCACTAAGCAGTGGGCTTTTAATCTTGTAGGCTTGTGCCTGAATATCTGTAATGTTAGAATTAAAATATATTTCCTCTTGATTTTTTAGTATCACCAATACTTAGTATTTACAGCTAAATAAATTCAAATATTTTTTTTTAAAAAAGATGTAAAAGGTAAATCCCTGCAATGAAAAGATAGTATCGCTAATTGTAATTTATATCATAGGACTCGAAAGAGTAGAGCATAATTAATTTATCATCTAAATAAACGTTACATTTACTAAAAGTGTACATAAAAGGAATAATTTTGTGTAATTCTTGATTCACAATTGTTAACTCAGAGGAGCATATTCTAAAAAATTGAGGTTCCATTCAAATCACTGAAATGTGATCTTCAACAAAGACTCATTAAGAGTAAATTTGGCACATTGTAATCACTCAACACTGTTGTGCTTAATACAAAAATACAATTTACCTCTGGATCTGTCAGGGATAAACAGTAATAGTTTGAACCATATTCTGTTAATAGCTAGAAAAATATGGTACAAAATAATCTGTGTATCTTTTACAATACATGCAAATATATTGCACAGCATTCATGTTAAACACCGCAGTAGCTGTAAAAAAAATTCACATACTGGAAGAAATGTTTCCAGAGTCCAAGTGCAACTTTTGCTTGTACACATCTGGACAAATTTCTATATGTCAAGACAGTTTGGAGGGGAAAAATCCACTAACAATCAAATATATAATTTATTAGGGACACAAAAGAAAACTGCAGCTGTTGTTGTTATTTAAGGCAATCACAATGGGAGGAGCAACAGGTGCACAAAAGTTGCAAAATCAATGAAGAACTGAAAATGGTGTTACATTGACACTCCCAGTCTTTATGGTCTTACCTCCAGGCAATACAACAATGACTGATGTCATCTTAAACAGAAATGGAAGTCGCTGAAACTAAAAGCTAAATTGTTGGAAATGTTTTCTAGAACAGACTGCAGCCTCCAAAAGGGTTCTTACTCTTCTTGGTCCTCTGTTTATTGGGTCGTAAAGTGATGACTTCTCTGCCATTGCTGGAGCTCTGGTTGGTTACATTACTATTAGTGGTATTGAAAACACCTTTGGAAAAAAAACAAACTATCAATATTGTACCCAAAGTAATGAAATGTAACTAAAATGTAGCATTTAAAAAAAGATGTGTACCTATTTTATTGCTCGTAGAGTGGATCACCTCTGTTTCCTCTGCTGTTTGCTGTTTGAGTCTCTGGAGATATTTCTCAGCCAAGTACTTGAAAACTGAAAAGATTTTAATTTATTTCATATAATTAATTGTGCATCTTCATTTGTATCCAACCAAGAGGGAGCGTTGTCATTACCTACCCTCATTGACATTCAGATCCTCTTTCACAGATGCGCGATAAAATCTCAGTTTAAGTCTTTTAGCCAAAGCTTCTGCCTCTTCACTGCAAATGAATGAAAAAAAATAAAAAATCTTGGTATCTCTTTAGTTACTTTCTACTTATTACCTTTTGTCTTACACATTCAACTGTAAACAGTTGACTTACTTTTTTATTACAGTTTCTTCCAGGAGATCGATTTTATTTTGCACCAGGACTGTGGGAATATTTCCAACCTCCGCCTCCACCTTCTCCCTCCAGTTGTCGATGGCCTGGTACGACTCGCGGTCTGTTGTAGAGAAGACTAGCACACAGGCCTGGGCACCTGCAACACAACAACATACTCAATCGGTTTTCAAGCTGTTGACTCCCTTACAAAATATACACTCAATGTCTTTTATTATTTTAAAAATCTAGGATGTGGCTTAAAGTTGCAGTTCAGATATGTTGGTTCTATAAGTGAGGTGACAGAACCATAAAAACTGAAACAACTGAGCAAAATGTAAAAATGCACATGTATACTCAAATTTATTCAGGCGCCTTGAAATAAAATGTGATGCAACCATAGAGAAGTAATGTTTAGTAACTAAAATCTACCTCAAACCTTTATAAATGCAACTGTCCTGTGAAAGCCTCAGAGGTTTGTGAGAGAACATTAGTGAACAAACAGCATCATGAAGGCATGAGGTACTGCAGGAAAAAAATTGTTGACAGGGTGAGGTTGAAAACAACAATTGAACATCACACAAAGTTCTGTTCAATCATCTGAAAGTGGGAGGAGTATAACAACTTTAAACCTAACAAGACATGGAGGTCTGCTTGTACTGACAACACTGCGCATCACCATGAACAAATAGCAGACTGAGGACAGAGAATCTGGTCAGAGCTGATGGGTAAATGGACAGACCAAAATACAGTGTGATTCTCTGTGTTTGCCCTTGATCACCTCTGATTCTTCTCCATTTTTGCCTGGCTATGAGTGTTTCTACCTTTATCTTTTTCACCTCCTTCTCTTTTCACCATCTGATTCTAATAATAGCTACACTAGCACTCAACCCTTGCTGCACAGCTTAGTTTGTTGACTCAGAGGTGATTCAGCAGCAGGAACAAGTAGTGGAGCCTATAACATCTTCCATTGAAAGTATTCAAGTTTTCTAATACATATAAATGCCTCATTCGTTAGGTATTTATTTGCAAAAACTGTGTAAAAGCTTAATCTTTCCACATTACAGTTAGGTGGTACTTTGTGTTGTTTTATCAAACTGTGAAAATATTCAAGGAGTAACAAAACTTTTGCATAAAATTGTAATACAGCCAGGTGATCTTACCTCTGTAGTAAGCCTTAGTAATGGCGTCAAACTCTTCCTGCCCAGCGGTGTCCCACAGCATTAGTCGAACCTCCTCACCATTTACTCTACAGAGGAACGCAATGAATAGGGAACATTATGTAACTTTCAATTCAACGCAGTGATATGTATTCACAGAAACTCATTAAATGATTTCAGACTCTCACTATGTGGCTTTAAATGTAAATCACAGAAGAACATCAGGGACAAAGAATGCTTACATAATCTGTCTTTCTAGAAAGTCCACCCCGATTGTCTTCTTGTAGTCCTTTGTAAAAATGCCTTTGCAGTAACGCTGGATCATGCTGGACTTGCCAACGGCTCCGTTGCCAACCACGACCACTTTGATGGCCACCTCCATGTCCTCTTCCAACATGGTGGCTGCTTTGCTTGGTTGCACTCAGTGGTTTCAACGATATGACGCAAACATGCACCAACTGGAAGTGTAAAAAAACAACAAAAAAATAAATAAAACAAGTTACATTTTTTGAACATTCAGGTTCTATGACAGGAGCCACACTGGAAACAATTTTGCAGTAGTGCAGTTGGTAGCCTCAGGGGTAGGGTCTTTCTGCAATGAGTTTTTAATTTTAATACTCTGGCTTCTTCCAACAGTCCAAAAACATAACTGTTCCATTAATTGGTCTCTCTAAATTGTCCTTAGTGTGTGTGAGTATGTGGTTGTTTGTCCTATGTGTGTCTGTGTTGGCCTGAGATGGACCAGCAACCTATTCAGGATGCACCCCTCCTCTCACCCAATGATCGCTGAAAATGGGACAAGCAGGTATAAAAAATCCATGTTTTTAAACTACAGTTTGCAAAATGAGTGACATGTTCTTTAAGCTGCTGACTGCAAACCAGAGCAGACAGCCTGACTAATTAACAGCTATCAACTTACTATGCTTATTGCATAAAAGCTCTAAACTTTTCTGCTAAGCATAAATAAATAAAAAACATATTAACAAATGTCAAAAAAGAATATTTTTCTGCCTTATATATATTTACTTATCAGATGTTTATTCTATATTTTTGCTTGATGTATGACAGTCCAAGTTACCATAATGAGCTAAATTTTAATATTTCAGCAGCAGTATAATTACTTGTTGCTTTTTTAATGTTATACTTAAATATGTTTGTATTTTTTGACCAAAACACCATAATGTTGAGACACCGTCAGAACCTCATACCAGTCCATGCCTTGTTACTCAGTATTTGGTTTGTTACATCCTGGTACAAGTCCAGTAGATGGTCAGCAAGATAGCTTAAATGTAAATTTGTAATTCACATTTGAAAAAAACATATTAGGTGAGAGGAATAATGGTCCAGGTAGATTATGAGAAAAAGTCAGCCTATTACTACACTCACTAGCAGCAGGAAACAGTGGCCCCGCCCAAACTAGAGATTTTGTCAATGTTTATACTCCTGACCGCTGTGTGCAAGGGATAACATTATCAAGAAATATATTTACAAAAAATATATATATTGTTCTAACTAATTTCATATTCCCACACTACAGAAAGAAGCTGATCATTTTTTAATCAAAATTTTAAATATTGACAAGTTTCTAAATCTTATTGCTGAGAAAGACAATGGCACACAAGTTATTTGCATCTTATTTCCATTTAAATTTTAACAGGAGGTAAAACATTTGATAAGTAAATATAAAATAGTATACAATAAAGAATCTTAAGATTTCTGAAAAAAATAAAAAAACATATTAAAAAATAAGCAGTATTTAAAAACTACTTTATTCTTATCAAAGCCAACATCAGTGGCTTTCATGGACTCTTATTACATGCATCTGATGAATTCAGCAACAATATAATCACTCACTCAGTAAACAGCTTAAACCTGTAATTCCCTATTTAAAATACTCAAATAAATGTTGTAAATTCTACAGGGAATTCATCTAAAGCAGCCATCAGCATGTTTATTCTTCCATTAGTGATAAAAAGTGCAGGCTCTACATGGCAACACTGTCCTCCCCACGTATATGTGTGGAGTGACAAGAGTGCAATGCTAAACAACATATTGCTGCAAAGCTGCTCTCAGTGGACACTGGCAGCCTGCTGCTGACGAGGCCGTCCAACAGCCTCAGTGAGTTTGGTTCAGTAGGGAAAATGATTATTCATCAGCTATAATTAAGCTGCATGATGCATCACAACATGCAGCCAAAACATAGTTAAAAATAAAGCAGGCTAATCTCCTGGAGTCAGTAATTACTTTATTTTCACAATCTAACCCAGATATTAGCAATCTCATGTCTTGTTATGAAATAATACTTATATAAACTGTGTGGCAAGTAATGTCTACCTTTAGCAGTCAGGCATAACGTTTTGACCACTAACAGGAAATGTAAATAATCTCTTCAACTTGACATTAATTAGTTAGTGGCATATAGCAGCAAGTCAACATTGATGTGTAAGTTGATGAGTCGGAGTCGATCAAATCACAGACAATGGATGAATGGGTTGAAGTGTGTTTCCCCCTCCAAACATAATCTACACTAAGGTGAAATCAAAATGTGGACGAATCAAGCAATATATCTGATAAAGAAGAGTTCACTCGCAAGAATACTAAAAGTTCAAGCGAGTAACAGATGAAAGTGGCCGCCCCAGTGGGGAGAGTATACGTTTTTTTTAAATCATTGTGTACAGCAAAGTGGGTTTACTTATCAAGCATAAAAGATATACACAGAACATAGCAGACACTTCATTTAAATTATACATGTGAAAGACAATACACCTCTCTGCAACGAGGAATGACATCTTCACAGATTCACCGTTACTTTTACAGGCCTGAGGCGACTGAAAGACAATCCTTCAATGCAGTAAAATCTTTTTTTCCCCAATTCAGTGATATGAAACTATGGTCCTTCTCTCAGTTTTCTGCAAATATAGATGTTGTGTGGGAACCCCTGGGCGTCTTAAATTTGAGTAATTCGTTGCTGTTTCTTTCTTCCATATCTAACTGCTTTTCTGGTCAAGGCAGGACCTGTTGCTGACAGGGAGGTGTAGGAAACCGAGTAACTGCTTCTCAAAGCTAACTGACGCAGTCACGGCAAGTCTGGATGAATGGAAAACGAGAAACTACACAACTGGGTTATTTCTTACCTGTGAGAATCAGTTAAAACGTCTCCACCAGCATTAGGTCAGCTAACCGGCCAGCTAACCCACAATGACATATCCACGTCCTCGATCTGTTCCTCTTCGCAGCCAGTGGAGACGCCAGACTACGGTGCTAAGGTTACCTTGCCTAGGTTAGCCACTTTTCGGAGAGAAACCTCTGGGCGTTAACGATTTCTGTCTGACAAGAAAACAGAACAAAATATTTCGCCTGTTACAGTGTCGAATAAAAAAAAAAAAATTTGCATCTAATGCTGGGTGAATTCTCACTACATTAACTGTGTGTAAAAAACATTCCTATCTTTGGTAAGCTAAAAGGTCCAGCTTGCTACGCTGGTGCTGAGAAGCTAGCGGGGGCTCGCGAATGCTTGTTGCTAAGCAGCGGCGCCAAAGAGTGCAGAAGGCAAAAGAGGAAAGAAGGAATATGCGCCTTCCTTGGGAGCCTTGGGATCGTTTGTAGTTCCAAACTCATGACAGTTTGAAATATTTTGAAGAAGATGTTCCAATATTAATCAGTATATAATAATATATGTCATTGTACAATCTTGTTTACTTGTTCAAACATAATGAATGTAAGAATATTGCCATGGCTAGCTGTACTTAGTAAAAAGATAAAAACGAGGATGCCTTCTTTTTTCAGAGTTGGCCACTGGTGGGAGCGACTGGGGAGCACAAAAGGAGCAAAATCATTTACATAATTCAAGATTTTTACTGTGCCGTAAAACGTTAGAAATTATTCGGCAAATAAAACAAACTGCAATAGAACAACATAAGAAGAAAATGTACTTTTCTCATTGTGGGAAATAAATCTCCAATTAAAATGTTCAGTTTTAAAAGCGAGAGAGAGAGAGAGAGAGAGAGAGAGAGAGAGAGAGAGAGAGAGAGATACAATGCATTGTTGCTAGCCCTAACTATTTAATTCAAGTGGAAATAAACAATAAATAAACAATAAAAAAATAAATAAACTTTCTAGCAGTGGAATAAATAGTCTTCATGCAATGCATTGGCATTGCATGAAGAATTAAACATAAAATTTAAGACATTGTGAAATAATAAAATAATCATACATACATACATGATATATTTCTTTACTTGTAGTAGCATTTTACCGAGGAAACTTATTTATTTATTTATTCATTTATCTGTTTGTTTTTTATTAGGTTTTAGTGCGATTATTAAGTGGCCTATGCTCTACCTCGCCTTATAACACTTTTCTGCGCTAATTAAAAGGACAGCAAAGGTTACATCTAACCATGTTTTTCTTTAACCTAGACAGTAGTTTAAACAAAATCTTTTACGAAAAAAAGTGTTGGATATTTTTCGATTATGTAACAGAACTTTGTCGCTTTTCATGTTGTGTTTTGGTGTTTTATTTTTTCAATTTCTTTTACTTTTTTTCATGTGTCGGTGTCAGATGGAATGACAAAACTAGCGCTCACTTTACTACGTAAGCGTTTCTTTTCCTGCTACGTCACAGTTTAGCCGAGTCTGTTGAACTGCCCACTTTTATTTGGCGGGATTGGACAGTGTAGAGCCTGCTTCCTCGTCTTGTTGGTAATGTTATTGAAAATATTTGTATAAATGTTGTTTGTGCTATTTGTTTTGAGGTCATTCGTTTATGTCTTCATTAAATGTTGCATGCTAGCTTACAGACGGTTCGACGGGAAAGTAGTTTTATTGAGAGTTTATTTGTGTTTGTCACAAAAGATTTTATCAACGTTGGTGAATGTGTTGGTTTGATTGACTTTTATTAGGTTAGACATCGGGTATGTTAAAGCTTATTTGCAGTTATTTAATGATACTTGCTTCAACTCATTGCGTGGTAACATTTATTAGCATCGTTAGCATCGGCGGCTTTTTGAAGTGCAGTTGAATTGAAAGCAGAGGTTCTAGCTGACAGTGTTCTTGCAATATAAAAAACTACGATCAACTGGCATGTGTGGTCGAGTTGGTACTAGCTATACTATGTGTCCTACTTTTACTCAGTGTTCCTTGTCTGCATACGATATAAAATTGCCTATGTGGTGTTTAAACATTTTACACAACGTGTCTTCATTTTACAAACGTTGGTGCATCAATGTGTGCACATAGAGTAAACAATTGTGTTATTCTAAATGTAAAAACCTAACGACTCCATTTGTTTTGTATCTGTATATTTAGGATAATTTGTTTCTGCAACCATTAGGCACCATGCAGTTTCCTAGCAAAAAATCCAAGGCTGTTACTGACATCAAGGCTGAGCTCTATTCACAGCCTCTGCAGTTCTACGGACAACCTCCACTGGAAAACATCTCCCTCTCTGAATTTGAGAGTTTTGCTGTTGACAGACTGAAATGTAAGACTGTAATCTCTTTATTCTCTATTTAAACATATATTTTTTGTAAAAGGTGTTGTTTACTTGTCTGTATGTGTCTTAATTTTAATGTGCCTCCATATGTATTTTCTTTCCTTAACTCAACTGCAGTGCTGAAGACTGTGGAGAATTTGGGAGTCAGCTATGTGAAACTAAATGAGGACTACTCGAAAAAACTTGATAATGAGATTAGAACGCTGAACTTTCCACATGGGGCTGGTGTGAGTATAGTGAAACACCATTTAGATGCATTTGAACATATTGGTATATAATTGAAATAGTTTATGTTAGTATTTCAGTGAAAATAAAAAAAATGTTACTTTATAGGTGTATCATATTTCAAGCTTATATTTTTGTTAACAGAAAATGAAAATATTTGAAGATAAATTAAAAATAGATTTTTAAGGCAGAAATGTCATGTTATTACCCACACAATCACAGGGCAAAATGCAACTTGATATTGTCCACCAGACAGTTATGACACCCTCCACAAGTACAGTACTGTTTCAGAGTACTGTAAGACGTTATGTTAATGAAAAGGTCAGTGGTAGTGGTAGATGCACAGGCCAAAAGGATAAGTGAAGTTTTGGCAAAATTGTGAAGCAAAAGTGATTCAACAGTTTAAGGGAAATTCTCAAGGTTTGGACTGTAGCAAGGTGTCTGTGCTTCTAAAACCATTACATACAAATACATATATGTATGTACACTTGTAGCGTTCCTACGAATGTGCATACACTTAAACCACAGGCTTCTTTGTTGTTCTACAGTTACCCCCCCCCCTTCAAATAATTTTATTACTGTCATCTGCTGAGATCATAGATTATATTTACTATCAGAGCAAGCTGTAGGGATTGTGGATATAAAAAGGACTTGACCTTCAACATGGATTGTTCTTTTGCATAATAAGCTGAAGTTGAGCATCATGGATTTTCCTAAAATCTGTCTGAGTTCCTATGGCAATAATAATAATAATAATACCAACTCAAACTTGTATAGAGCCTTTAAAGAGACTCAAAGAATAAGAAAGAACATTTACACAATCTAAGATTCTTATTACCCATATCAGATTTAGCTGATATGGATAATATGAGCAATTATCCATATAAGCTGGTCAGTGTATTTCTTACTTTATAAGAACTCTGGAGGATTGCCTGTTGTTTATGATCTCTCTATACATGTGGACTGTGCATAACATTAACTTGAACTCCAATTCTATGGTGAAACGTTTTAGTTGATTGTAAGTCAAACAAAACACACAGATTACAGATTGACAAGTTCATCTGAAGCATCTTGTGTCATGTTACTGCTTCATCTGAAGCATCTTATGCAGATGCTTTAGATAAAGCATCTACCTGGTGAAAAATTGACCAGAGACATTCTGAGTCAAGGAGGGAAAGCCCAGACTGTGCTGTAAGTAAGATTTATTTTCAAGCAGCATTGTACAGGAAGGCACTGGTCACGCAAGTACTATGCCATAATTTCTAAGAATGTACCATGTCAGTTATTTGACAAAGATGGCATATTCTTGCTTATTTGTGGACTAGTATAAAAGTTGCATAAGGCAAACAGAACATGGGGCAAATATATGTTGCACTGAGTTATTCTTCAGGTTATATTCTTGTGATAAGTACAATTACAACCTTCTCTTCTGTCAGGACCTATATATTAATGGGTTGATAAATGATCTGTTATCTAACTTAAGGATGCTAAGGAACAGACCGAAAAACGCAGGAAAGACCACATTTCACACTTCATTCTGAGACTGGCCTACTGTCAAACGTAAGTTGATGATTTTAATTATCTTATATATTGAAGAGTTACAATGCAGCTAACATTTTTTCCATTGATGTTGCAGGGAAGATCTGAGGCGCTGGTTTATTCAACAGGAAGTCGATCTCTTCAAATACCGCTTTAAAGAACTGAAATGTGGTGAAAAACTCGAATTTCTCCACAAGAATAATCTCCAATACAATACAGTAAGTGTATTTGTTTCCATTTTAGTAAAAACACTGTATGCATTAAATATTTCAGAATTTTGAAATACCTTTTACGTCATGTAAACTATTTTATCTTTGTGCTGGTGTGCTAAAAAGGCTTGTGGGTATTATACTTATATTTGTAAGCAAATATTTGATTAAAACGGTAAAAGGCAATCTTACATTGCACTTTGTAAGAACTTTTAAATGTTTAGTTACTGACATACGCAGAGTGAGGAAACTGATAGCAGAACATTTTTGTTGAAAGGAGATAAAAGAAAGGTTGAAGGATTGTAAAAATCCAAACAATTTTAGCTTTCAGGGTTTCATATTGTATTTTATGTTTCCTGTTCAATCTCTGACTGTATTGTGAAAGGAGCAGGCTACTGCCTGGTTGTGAGCGCTCTATAATGGCTGTACAGTGTTTTGTCGTCCACTAGGTGGGGCAGTTTGATCATTGAGCCCCTGAATGTTATCCATAGGCTGACTTTCAGCTGCAGTTGTTGCTTGTTTTTTAAAGTACTGCTTTTAAATTGTAATGCATTAGGGAAATATGTTTTATCACTTTTGATTTTTGCAGTTATGTCTCATGCATCCTAATCACAAAGGACTTAATTGTTTCTTTTTGTAAAGTAATAAAATACTTTACTAAATACTATGTAATTTTATTTTGTCTGTCCATGTAGTCTAAATTTTCAATTGAGAGATATATTTTTAGCAGTGCATATGTTGATGAATACTAAAATGCATAAGGGGAAAAAGACTAAATATACTATATAAATTCATCTCGTCAAGTGACGTCAAATGAGGATAGAAGTGTTGCGCTAATTTTAAAAAAGCTTGAGCCTCAGATGTCGGTTTATTAGCACTGATGTGTTTCAGCCTTTATAGCTGGAACACATCAGTGCTGAAACTTTCTGCTAATCTTTCAGATTAGTGCTGAGGAGAAGGATAATCTGAGGGAGAAACTTGCCATCTCCAGTTATATTGCCAGTGGAGTCAAGGTGGAGGAACAAGATTTCTACAAAGTGAGTTACTCATTTCTTTTCATTGAGACTGATGAGAACGTTAATTACATTCACAAGTAAAATTTTAAACATCAAGTATTCATCTAGAGTTTATATACAAAGTGATCAACTGTTTCAAATGCTAATATGTGCCTATTATAACAAATGCTATAATAAATATCAATTAATTTCTACATGAATGTTGTAGGATTCAATATGTCTCATGTGGACAATATTTCCAAATAAGGTCTTGTTCATTGGACAAATTTCTATATTCTTTCCTGTACAGTTGTGAACTTTTAACCTGAGTAGGTGGCAGCTTTCAGCATATTTTAATATATGAATAACCTGCGTTCAGTACTTTTCCAGAAACTATACACAATTTCCAATGTCTTTCTGTCTCATCCAAACCAAAAAAATTTTTCCAGATTGTTTTATTTTTAAATCATGATATAAACCTGAGAAAAAGGAAAACACATTTTAGGACTGTTATAGTAAGTATTTTTTTTAAAAATCTTAAAGTCTTGAGTTACAAATGCACAATTTAATTAAATATTGTTTACATTATTTAAAGTCATGGGTCAAAATTGATCTCATTGCATAAAGGTGAGATTCAGTATAAAGATGCAAAACGTCCAATTTGTCATTTTTTTGATGCTGTAAAGACCAGCATCCATAACAATAGAAAAGAGACACAAATGCAGCATTACAAAAACTAGATGTTTTTTCAAAAATTGATGAAATATGATCAGAGTTTTTGTCAAACAGATGGTTTTGTTATTTTTTCCAGAGACTTGACAAAAACCTCCCAAAACCATCTGGAATAATGTGTTATGGTCTGATGAAGCATTACTTTACATTTTAGCCCATAATTCCTAAAATTGTTTGGCATGAAATAAAATTACCAAATGAATCCCATGAGGCATACTGAACAGCTCCAAATGATTTGGCTTTGAATAAAACCCCCACAGGTTTTCTGTTAGGAAACTCACAAAGAAGTGAGAATTTAGTTGTCAACACCACATTGAGGCTACATGTAAATTTGAATCAATTAAAAAGAAATGTCATTGGCAATCACATTCATAATACGTAGAACCTGTTGAATTATAAAACTATAACTTGTAGTTGATATAGTAAAAAGAAAAATTGTAATGTCTGAGTGCATTTCAATCTGCAGTCGGTTCACAACATAAACACAAAATGAGCAAGTGGCTTTGGCCTCCTAATTGACTCTAATTTACATTCCATTGAGCCGAATGTAAATCATTCTCCCTAACAGCGCTGAAATTTGTGTAAATCTTCAAGTAAACAGCACTCTGTCAATCCCCAAATCCCTTTAATCCTGGGTATTTTTGAATAAATTATTTCATTTTAGGTGGTTGCAATGCACTTTCGAGTCAGATTTTGCTATTAATCAAATATGTGTTTTTAAAGGTTCCTTTTCAAGATGCTCTCGACCTGGTGCGAACAAGAAAAGTGTACCTTAAAGAAGGCTATGTATACATCCCTCATAATGAAATTGTCACCATTGTTCTCAACGATTTCCGCACAAGGCTTTCTAAAGCTCTTGCAGTAAGTACTGATGGACGTTTTATATTTAAACCATACAAAATGATTGGAAGGCTGTAACATTGCAGTCCTGCAAATCAAATGTCAGAAAAGCACAATTTACTTATGGTGTTAAGAACATTCTTCTGACTCATTGCACAACAAGTTCAAGTGCTTCTTTGAGTACTTTATTTTAATGCACATTGTTTACTAAAAGCTTGACTTCATGAGGCAGATTGGTAAATTGCGTCTGTTGACTTTGTTGCCTTGAGGGAAATTGGAGAAATGCGGAGTTTAAATGAGAAGAATTAGTGTGCACACATGGTATTAAATGTCTGGAGGGAAGACTGGCAACAGCTAGTAGGAAAAAGCATATTGTCCCCGCAGGCCTGATGTGTTTTTTTTGTTGTTTTTTTTTTTTTTAGGCATAGCAGGGGGTCCATGGTTGTGCAGCATCTAGGGGTTCATGTTTTGCTCTTAATAACCTGAGGCAGTAGAAGTGCAGCTTTTTTGGAACCAGAGGCATTCCTTGTTATTTATGCGAGGCGACAACTACAGTTCTGTGCTGGGGAGGAGTCCAGCCTGCAGATCAGGCAACAGCTTCATTTAGTAGCCAAAGTCTGTAGTTTGGTATGATAAATGAAACACAACCTCTGTTGATTAGATGCTTTACAGATAACCTGAAGAGATAACCTGAAGTGACAGAAGTATCAACAAATCCACGTTTAGACTGTCCGTGGCCAGGACAGATTTCTTTTTCTTTTTCTTTTCTTTTTTTTTTTTCAAAAGTCTAACCTGTCAAATTGAGTTCTGACTGATTCCAGGTTAAAACACAAAAGAGAAAGAAGGTACTACATGTTCTTTGATTGAGGTAGTAGTTTGTAATCTTATAGAAAATTGGGGAACTTTGTGATTTTTTTTTTTCCCTCATGAATACATCAAACCATATGTCCCTAAACTTTGCCTGAATTTTGTAGGAGAAATTGTGGATATTCTTAGTTTTTACTGATGGACTTACTTTGGACCCACCTTTCACTCCAAGTTTTTATGTGTTTTATTTTAAGCTAAAACAATTAACTAGATTAACCATAATGATTCAATTATTCAAATAATTGTCAACTAATTTAGAAATGGACTAATCATCATCTGGTACATCTAGACTCACAAGAAGACTGTTCCGAATAGTAATTAAGTCAAAAGTGTGCAAAATATACACATTTTTATTTCAAATAAAAAATACCCTTTGTGTAACAATCTTCTACCCAGAACTGGAATGGTATAGTCTTTGCTCCACCTGGTTCAAAATCTGTAATGAGAAAATAAATGATAAAAAAAATATTCTATTAAGCACATTTTGTGATTCAGTTTTTAATCAGTTAATCTTAAAAAAATAATTAACAGAGTAGTCATACACTACATTGATGTAAAGTCAGACAGAAAGCCCTGAATTTTTTACATTTTGGTGTAATTTTTTGCTACATACTGTTTTTTAGGGAACGAAATATTTATTTTCTTATTTTAAAACAAAGGAATTGAATTATTTGTATTATTTGTATTTTTTAAGTGCTTAAATGAAAAAATTGAAGAATGTTCCAATTTTGTATGCTATTAATTGTCAGAATAATCAATAGAATAATTAGTTACCAAAAATAATTGTTAGTTGCAGCCCTAATTTGATAATTGAATAGAGCCACTTTTGGGAAATTTGGCTGATTCTGATTCTTGGTGTAGATATCTAATTTACTGTATTGTAGCTTTTGTTGTTTTTGATGGCCTAATGTCATCCATGTATAAAGTTTTACTCCTTCCAAAGTTGTAGGGAGGATGTGGCTCATCCCAAAAAGCGGGGTACATTTTGGGACTTAATGTCTGAGGCGGTGTTAATATTCACATTTCTTGTGAAATAAAAAGTTAAGTACCTGATAAAAATGGTCCAGTTCACAAAGAGCTGGGATGCCTGTAATGGTCACTGCTGTGAGGGCACAAGAAGAACATTGTTGTTATCAGGCCGTTGCTAGGGCAACTGACAGTCATTATAAAGATCACTTGACTCTTCGGATGCCTCACAGATGGATTAGTAGTCACTACCAGCAGCTGATTGGAGTGACATTTTAAAACTGAAAGCAGTTTCTATGTGAAGGCATCCATACAGTTCCAGGCACCCACATTGCACCAAAGCACTGAGCCTTACAAAAGCACATTGATGTCATAGTGCTACATCATTCATTTCATTATCATCATGGTGGTACTTCATTTTTTTATGTCTCTATGTAATGCTATTATATCTGGATTTATTCGTTAACAGAAATGTCTAAACCTCAAAACTCTTATTATAATTAATGGACAGAGGTTTAGGTCTCCTAACCAAATCTGAACTAATTTAATTTAATGTGTCACGGCTAAGCAAAATGAAATCCAATAGTTCTTATTTATTATTTTAGTCTGTCTTAAAACCTTATTTTATGTGCACAAGAAATGCAACATAAACAGAAATTATATTTTTTTATTAGCAGTGTTATGCTCTGTTCCCTTTGACTATAATACAGAAGCCTCCAACCGTTGCAATGTAGTGCAAACATTGGATTCTGCTCAGAACACAATCTAAAATTACTTTTTGCAGTTTAACAAACTTATTTAAAACTCACTTCTGGCAAACTGAATTCTATGATCGCCTGATTTATAGAAGTGTGATTTCAGATGATGGTTAAAATATAACTTCTCATATTGGTGCCTGCTGAGTAACAAAGGATGAGAGGTTTCACAAACTGTTCTTTTTGTCTGAAAGGTTTTTTTTAAGAAACAATCAGTTCTTTGCTTCCTCCTCAATCTAACACACTTTTAGGTGCAGATGTCCTATTGTTGGCAAAGTGAGCCTGATGTATTTGATTCTGGTTGATAAAAGCACATGTCCACTATCAAAGGACAGGAGGTGAAAGCTAATGCAAATGGGAAAAACAACAAACAAAAAACAAAAATCAGCTTGGTTTAGCCATTCTTCCATTTCCAAGTAATGATCCGGATGGCTAACTGCTGAAATTGAATAATTGTTCCAAACAATTCTATTTTTTTTCTGGAAATCTACTATTGTGTTTCTGTGTTGGATATTTTCTTCCACTTGCAACAATAAAAGTAAATTTGGGAAAATACATAACTTACAAAAAATAAACCCTCTGAACAAAAGATGTATATTTACACCATCATTTTATTTCTTTTTGTATTTTTATAAGTAGTGAAGCCTAAAAGCAGCAAATGCTGCTTTTAGGCTGAAGCAGCAAATGCTGCTTTTAGGCTGAAGCAGCATTTGAATACCAAAACCAGAAACAGTCATATTTTGTCAGACAGTTATTTTATATGGTGCAGATATTTTAAAGATGGTGCGAGTTTTACATCTATTTGCACTTTAAAGGTCTTCACACTCCCAAGTTAACTGTCTGCTCCCCATCACACAAACTTTGTGTGAATGTTCTCTGTTTTAAATATTGCAATTGAGACTCACAGCATCTAAAACACAATTTGTCTGATAAACAAAAACATTACCTTCTAAAAGAGTTAGAACTACCATCAGGTTAATTCAATGAAGGTATTGTGTCCATTTTATGAAATGTTTCTATTCAGTTTAAATGAAAAAGCTGAGAAACAGTGGGGTTATAATTAAAAGATGTTGTCTCTTAAGTTTTCAGTGGAAATGCCTTTAAGCAGTTTGGTTGTACTGATCTGCAGCCGTAGGTTTTTCTATTCCTTTGACCAAGACATTATTCATGTGATGCCCATCTTTTCTTCAGTTGACAGCCCGCTCCCTACCAGCGGTGCATTCTGATGAGCGTCTCCAACCGCTTCTTAACCACCTCAGGTAAGCAGCAGGATTAAAAACTTTGTTGCTTTTCTTGTTGAAAAAGAATACTGTCACAAAAGAACATCAAATGTGGTCTTGAAGTGTTGTTGAGTTAAATCTGTCACTTACTGATGTAATTCTTCATCATTGTTGGGGTGCATTGCTGCATAATATTTTATTTTCACTTGTTTCTGCAAATGCAATTTTATATTCCTGATAACAGACACCCCAGAGCTGTGATGTTGTCATGTAGTCAGTTAGTTGTCAAAGAATCTGTCAACATTTGTCATGACTTATAATCAGGGAAACTCTGTAAAAATTTAATTAATGATTATTTTTGTCATTTTGACAGCTGGTTAAAAAATAATATTGAATCATCCTGAACTCTGATCTCCAAAGTTTTGGTTTTCATAGACTGCTTTATTTACAACTTTTATCATGGCTTGAATCTAAAACAGTGTCTTTAATGGACAGAAAGTCAGAACTTTGTGTGTGACTTATTTTTGATCACTATAGTAAACATCACAGATCTAAATAAATACACAAATGACATTTGTCTATTGCACTCATTATTAATTACTACACACAATCTCTGTATTTTTCTTAGAGAATATGGACAGAAGTTGAAAGCTCAAATTGATTAAACGCTAACTTCATTTGACTTTTCTGTTATCACTGTCAGACTCTGCCTAGGAAATTAAGTGTTAATCCAACTTTGTTCTTTAAACACCCCAGTAAAACTGCTACTATTACCTTAAATAGCAAGTTCAACGCTGAAGAGTGTTGTTGACCAATTTACCGTTGGGTATGGTGTGTTTACTGACTGAACAAAGGTCAGGTGTTTGAGTGTCCAATTGTCCAGTTTGCAGTCATGCTAGTGAAACTGAACTCTGCCTAAATGTGCTCACCAGATAGTTTTATGGAATGTTCCTTATAGCAAATGTGCTAACATACATTTGTTATCACTAAGGCTTTATTAAAGCTGTGTGCAATTTTTGGGTGTTTCAATCTAGATTTGGTTGCAAGAAATAATGAAGCATCCTGGCAAAAATAACAGCATCTTATCTTTGTTTCAGTAAAACAGCTGAAGGTGTTTATTTTGCCTTAAAAGTAAAAACCCAAATACACTGGTGGAAGAAGGGATTATCCCAGAGTGTTGTTAGGGATTAGTGGATAGGTTGTTGAGATGAAAAGCTATGTCAGTAATCTTTATAATAGGGAGAATATTATATGATTTACTGCCCAATCAGTTGGACTCTGACTCAGCTCAGGCCTTAAGTGGGTTTGGAAGGAGATCAGAAAAGGCTGGATGATCTTAGCCACCATAAACATATTTTATGCTATTTTGAGTTTTAATGGCAATTGTATTTATGAGAGAGAAACAGACCTGATGCTTTATTCTCTTATTTCAGCCATTCCTATTTGGGACAGGATTACAGCGTCCAAAAGAATGTTGGGAAAATCTCCTTGGAGCAGATCGATTCAGTAAGTCTTTCTGACTATGTCTGATTAGAATGCCAGGTTTTATTTATTATAAGATAGAAGGTAAAAAGCAGTGCAATGGGATGCTTATAGAATATCTGGTCACTCAGTGGTGACATATTAAAGTGCCTGGAGAAAAATACAGAAAGTTCACAGTTTCTTGTTTTAGCCAAAAAAATTGACCAAGAGCCTCACTGTAATTAATGTTTGATTTAGCAAGAAGGCTTTTGCTCCTAAGGGATGCGACGAGTACTGTTTGATTCCTCAATCCAGAACCTCTGCTCTAACTATGCTACATGTTTTAGATGTTTTCTTGCTTCATCAGACCAGATTAAGATGATTAAATTCCCTCCTCAGCATGTCATTAAGGGCCAGCAGAAGGTTGTTAACAACCCATTTATTTTCAGTCAGGTGTGCTGAAACAGGGAAACCTCTAAAATACACTGGAAAGTGGTCCCTGAGTGTGATTAATGGGATGTTCAGAAGCATGGTTTTGTTTATACATGTGTAAAACAAAGTTATTAATTTTTATTGTGCAACTTTTTAGGGAGATTTTTGTCCATCATTAAAAGTCGAGTTTTTTCAGCTTGCAGGAAAGTCCTTCCCGCTCTGTATGAGGCAGCTCCACCAGGCGCTCAGAGACCAGCACCATCTCCGCCACGGAGGCAGAATGCAGTACGGTCTCTTCCTCAAAGGCATTGGCCTCTCTTTGGAGCAGGCGCTGCAGTTCTGGAGGATGGAGTTCATACGAGGCAAAGTGGATGCAGACAAGGTAATGTTGTAACTAAACTTTTAATTTTAATTTGCTTTGGCCTGCTTAGCAACAAAGCAGAATGCATCATAGTCAACAAAATACTCATGAATTATTAAGCCGCAACCTAGTTTGCAGTTGTTAAGAGGAACTTTAACAGACACTGAAATTTTGACTTGTTTTGTTTTTATTACACAAATTATAACCTAATTCAGTATCATTTCAAAATGAAGCAAAATTCCTTGACAGAGACAACAAAAACCTTGGTTATGTCCTGTCCAGATAGCTGGCCTTTACCAAGTTTATTTATATTTGAATCACTCAGATTCGAGATATTCTGACAGAGAATTGGATATATACTCTGATGGAAATTATTTGAAGGGAAACTGGTATTCCCAACACATAATGCAATGCCTACTTTAATACATAATGGTGGCTGCTATAATTAAGAATTGCCATTCAGACTCCATCTCACTTGAGGGTTATACATTTTTCAAATAGTACCAAGGCATTTCATATTCTAGATGTGCAAAGTTGATAGAGACATACAGTACATTTTGACTCAGGGGAACTGAAAACATATGTTCGCCACACTTTTCAAATTTTTATTTGTAATACATTTTGAAAACCATGTAATAGTTTTTGCTTTCCAATAATGTGGAGTCTTTTGCAAGACACTGTAGCTACATCTCATTCCACTGTTCCACAATAAACTTTTATTCCAAGTGGATTAACTTTATTCTGGACCATAGAACAAAAGAAAAAATCTGTATTCATATAGAAATACACTCATACTTTATATAGCTGCTTTTAATTCATTTTTTTTTTTTTTGCTTTTGCGTTTTGCCCCTGCTGATTTACTTGGACACTTATACTGAAATGACAAAATAAAGTTTGTGCAACATAAACAGTCAAATTTGATTATATAAATAAAAGTGCCCATCACATCACATGTTAAATTAAGAATACGCTCTTGAAATGTCTGATCCCAAATGATGCTTGCATTTTAACAGGGGCCCTCATTTAGGCCAGGATTGATGTCACTCTGTACTGACGGCTCCTCTGCTGTGCCAGCTGAGCTTTAATGCAGCTTGCTTTAAAGAGTGTTGGCAGGAGATGTTGCCACAGCCACGCTATGCTAACATCTGCTACGGGAAAGTATTTCAGAAATAGCCACTGGCAGCCACTGTGTGTTTGAGTCTTTTGTGCTGTAAAGACAGAACTGTGTTTAGTGCTACCAATTTAATTAGACAACTAATGTTGAAAACACTGACAGAATACATTGTGCTCATTCAGTTGACTTGGGCTGTGGTTTGCTGAAATACATTTCTGTATTTCTGTGTTTTGATTTTGATTTTTAAATTTTTTTTTTAGCTAATTCTATGAATTAGAAGCCAAAATCCTCTTTAATAAACTGTGGAGAAACTTCAAAGAAATGAGCTACATTTCCACAGGACTAGCAAATGGCAAAACGGAATACAGAGTGTGTATTAAATTCAACACCCTAGTTGACCTACCAATTGCTGGATGAGAATATTGGGAATTTACCTTCCCTTTAGAAGTGTTTGTGCAAGGGTTACCCCTGTGATGTCCAACCACATATCCAACATCCTGCTGCACAGGCATTATAGTATAAGTTTGCAATTATTTTAAGAGGTATGGTCTCTGATGTGAACTTTAATTGGCTTTACTGCAGAAACTTAGAGCTCACATGGTTGCTTAGTGTTATTACCCTGCTTCTGCTAATAGGATCAATTTTTCATTGTGTAGCTCTGCATCACACTGAGGTGCATGGATCTCAAAGCAGAGCTTGTAGAGCAGAAGAGGAGATGCTTAATACAAAAATAAAAACATCAGTGGCTCAGATCCGATCAGCAATAGGACATCTTAATTGGGACATTCCTTGTACTTAGACTGAAAATTCTTCTTACAACGAGAGGTGTAATGTGGAAAACAGGAGTCATGGCTCTGACTTTGCTGAAGAAAGCCAGTTTATTTTCCACGATGTCAAAAAAGCAGCAGCTTTCAAAATGGCACCCACCTGTATCATCTCAGATCACGCCCTGTCAATTCAAATTTACCAATCACCTCAGTCTTCCAGAGAGGAAGAAGAAAAACAAAAGTTTAACTTTTATATAAATAATGTCAAAATTAACAATTTATCAATTATAAAACATCAAGAAAACATAATTTACAAGTCATTTTATTCTTCTCTTAATTACTTTGATTTTCTCCAACCAATCAAACTCCTGTTTCTTACCAGCTAATGTTCTGTAAACGAGCTAGCTCTCTCTTTTAATCAATATAGAAAAGCTCGAGAGGAACTTGGTGCTTCTTGATTCTCATTAGTTCAAATGCTTTGATGTGCTGTTAAACTGGTGAGATTGTTGGGAACAGGATTTGACAGAAGTCAGTGTAAACACCAGTTTTATTACCAATGTAAGATAACACAGTGTATTCACAATGAATATTTTGTGCATACATTAAAGTTTTCTAACCCACACAGGAATTTCAAAGAAACCTCTATGCTGTTTGAAAGTGCAATGATTATCAAAACAGAAATGGGAAGAAATTCCTAAAAAAGAAAACGAATAACATTGACTTTAATCAAGTAGTGCCCGTTGTAGTTTTATAATCTCTCCATCCATCAGGCTCACATGGCGGACCTTTTGTTGTGGCCCTTTTTTTGTGCCCCGTTTTTGAGGTGTCTTACTTGCCATGTAACGCGTGTGATGGCTTCCGGAAAAAGCCCTGCTTTTGTTCTACAGCCGAGGCATCTGAATGGTGCTGACCAGCTCACAGCTCTCACAGTGATGTATGTGTTGTGTCAGAAGCTGCACTTTGTGGCATGCTGCACAAAGCCTTCTCATTAGTATGCGACAAGAGGAGAGAAGGAAGATGAGAGGCAGCGATGCCGAAAGGAAGGCCTGGAGGAAGAGGCAATGTAATATTAGACTAGTGGGAGAGGGAGAATTGATGAAATTAACGTGATGTATCCATTCTTCTTGCCACAGAGGTTGGCCTATTCATTTGTAAGAGTGTCTATTTGTGCCACTTTGCTGTGGCGTAGTGTAGCCTTGGGGCAGAACTGCTGTTAAACTACTTGTTTTACAGACCTTAACTTTAAGTTAATTCCTTTCTTCTGACACCATCGGGGTTGTTTTGCTGCAGGACAAACTGCAGCAAAACAGTCAAATTGTTTTCATAATGAGGAAACAAAAGTATGAAGAAAATTTGAAGCAATATTTCAAGATTTTAAGGAGGAAGTTAAAGCTTGAGTACGAACAGATTTTCCAAATAGATAATTACTCTAAACATACTGTCAAATTAGTGCCAAAGTGGCATAAGGACAATCACGTTAAGGTTGTGTGCTTTACAAAACCCTTATCTCATTCCATAGGGTAGCTAACGTATCTCAGGTGGACCAGCACAAACGTTAGGTGCACCCAAATTTTAGACCACATTGCATTTAATATCACAGTTGAAGGGAATAAAACTGAACTTTTGCCTTTTCATGGATGTTGTCTTGCAGTGAAATAGCTTGATAAGTCAAGATTTGCAGAAGAGATGTCTCAGCTGTTTGAGTCTCATTTCATTGTTTCTAATGCTAAGACTTTGTCAGTGTTTTAGTGTTATAGTGTTGGATATAATATTGGATGTATAGCACTGTAGTTTGTAATTAGATGAAACAGTAAATATATAAAGTAGCAGCTGCCTCTAGCAGAAAAAAAGATATTTATCATTCTCCTTTAACCTCAGTAGTGACCATGTGATCACTTTGTACCACTTAGGATTCTTTTTATATTTACATTAGTCCACAAAATGCATATTAAACACACTTTAGTGCCAGTGGACTATGGAGCTCTTAAATCAGCAAGTGGCCTCTTGAATCCTTAGAAGCTCAACATAATTAATGTGTGATTTATCATACTTAAAGAAGATTTGATGGGTTTTTAAATTGCCACTGCAGCTTGTCACGTTAGGAAGTTCAAAGGTTTTATTTCGACATTAATGTGTGTGGGTGCAGTTTTGGTGATTATAATCTTGTACTTTCAGAGTGCTCTGGGTGGATGTTACAATGATGTTTTTTCTTTTTAAGAGGCAGTTACAAATGTGTGTTGGTTTTATTTTGGGGGGGAATTTATAAAAATATCTATAGAGTGAAAGTGAAGTGAATGTGAAAGTTTTCTAAATTTTGACACTTTTAAAATATTCTATGGATGTTTAGTTTGTGTTCTTGACTTTGATGTTTTGCTTCTTTGCTCTGTTTCTTCAGAGTGGAAAAATCAGACTTGTGAAGGTTCATTTAATTTAAACCTCAGTGCAAAAAAGTCAGAGATGTTTTTAGAAAGATTAAAGGAATAGTTCTGCATCTTTTGAAGTTGGATTTTTTAAAGTTCTTTTTTTATTTCTTCTTCTTTTTTTAATCTATAGTCAATGTTATACTCTAAGAAAACAAGTCTCTTTGAACATGCAGACAAAAGCATCAATACAGGAACAGAGAACTGGGCAGTGGAGGTAACAGAACATTTTCTAGCTGTCATTGTGTTGTATTTGGAGTAGATTTCAGTTTTCTTAACTCATTTTTTTAAGTAACCTACCAAAAGCTCTTTTGACAAATAGCATAATTTTGCTTTTCAAGGCAACCTTTTTGTTTTTGCTTTTTGTGTTGTCTGGTTATTTTGCCATCAGCTTGTTTACTGATGGCTTTGATATTTTGTGTATTTGTTGAGATTAAGACGGTGCAAATTTGCATGTAACTGGAAGATAATTAGTTGTTTGACAAAAGGACCTGACTGTTCTATATATGCATCTATAATCAGAAGTTATGTTTTAAGATGCCAGTAATTTTCTTCCATTTCATTTGAAAGGTAATGGTTTAATGACCATCATTGTTTAATTGGACAGCCAGAGCACCTGTACTAAACCAAGCCCTGAGTAACACATATTCTATGTGTTACTTTTTAGCAGGCAAACATTTCTGCTTTCAAAATATATGTTTTTTTGGTCTTAGATCACATTTCCTACTGGCAATCTAAATTATAGTTATATACTAATGAGACGTGTACAAAAATTTTCACTAAACTTGAAATAAACACATAAAATATATCCAAATTATATGAGGTTCAGAAACATTTTAGGATACGTGATGACAGTTTTATTCTTCAATTTGCTGTGATGAATTTTAGGAATTCTGTGTTTTTATTTTTTTTATTTCGAGCGGTCAATATAAGGTCTAATGTAGCATTTAATGAAGCAAATGTTCTTGTACTGAAATGTAGCGAGTTTTTTTATTCTCCAACACTCTTGGTGAAGAAACTCTTTTTTTTAACCTTTTCACCTTATCAGAAATTACTATTAAATCATTTTCAGCATCAGCAACCCTGGTCTTTGCAGGTCCCTGTGCCATGCTGCGCTTTCACAAATATCTTGGAAAGAACACTGGGAGGAGGAACCGTTCTTTAAATAAGCTAGGGGATACACTTACTCAATATTTTCATCATATTGCTTGAAACTCTGGTTTCACTTTGAAATTGATTGCTACAACTAGTCAAAACTGATTCTACTCAGTTTTATAATATTGTATTATTCCCCTTAGTAAGAGACACACAAAGCAATGCACTATTTTTCACATGAAACTTGTGAAGTGTGTTGGATTTGCCTTCATTTATTTCTTGATTTGAAGTACGCCTCATGTTGTGTCAGAGTGCTCTTCAGGACAAGGAGGCAAAAAGCACGGAGAAGGATGGCCTCATTAAAGCATCCATAACGCAGCTATCTAGAGTGTTGCAACACCTCTGTAGCAGGTTCTCTCTAATAGCTCTATATTTCACTTGGAAAACTTCCCTTCAGAACTGACGTGATGTATGACAGTACCTCTTTCATACCAACCTTGTCCCTCTTATACTCTCATCCTTACTAATGCCTTCTCTTCCTGACCCCCCCCTTCCTTACCCTCGTCTCTCTCTGTAGTTTGACAAAGCATATGCCTACAGCATCCGCCACATGTTTGGCAAAGAAGGCAAGCGAGCAGACTACACTCCCTACAGCTGCATGAAGGTGATTTTATCAAACCCACCCAGCCAAGGCGACTATCATGGTGAGTTAGCATCTGCAAGAAGAAATCATTATCTGTTGTTTAAAAATTTATTTATTTTTTATGTTAAATTTGATTTGAAGTAGAGACCTTGGTATGTAAAAACTGTAATGTTTTTACATACCAAATATAGTATTTTATTAGAGAAGATTGATTTTTTGATTTAAATGTCACGGCCTTCTGTTCCAAAAAGCCAAAATTTCCAATAAAGGCCATAGGTGGTAACAGGTGGGTTTTGGATTTGTATGAACTTCCGAATTGATTTATTTATTGTAGAAGTAGAGACAAAATAATTACTAAAAACGTCTTGTAACTTAGTTGAAACAAAAAAATTATCTCAATTTAATGTTTGAAGGTATAAAAAAGTGGTCAAAAAATCATTTTACAAAATTTCCCGTCCACAAACAATACTCCACCAAGCACCCGTGTGTTCTTAAATACTCAAATTAATGGGAGGGTCTAACAATTAACAATCTAAACAATTCCAAATCTAAAAATTAATTACAAATTTTGGTTTTAACTTAAATATTTTCCAACTACGAAAATGTAGCATAAATGGCCAATATATATATATATATATATATATATATATATATATATATATATATGTGTGTGTGTGTGTGTGTGTGTGTGTGTGTGTGTGTGTGTGTGTGTCAAGTGTCTCTTTTGAAGTGTCTAATAATTGATTTATTGATCTATGTTGTTCCCTTTGCCAGGATGTCCATTCCGTCACAGTGATCCAGAACTACTGAAGCAGAAGCTTCAGTCCTATAAAGTGTCTCCCAGTGGAGTCAGTCAGGTGGGTTTTTTTCCAGTCTGACCATAAAGTTGTACTATTAAATAACCTTTTTGCTTCTGAGCAGTAAAATCATTTCTTTTACTCAGATACTTTTAAAATTATCTTAGAAAACTTTTAGAAGTTGCTGAGGAAAAATCCAGTGAAAGATTTATGACATTTCTGTCAAATAAAACATTTAGGAACCAACAGATTGTGATATTACTGACTAATGTGAGCTGACTTTTTTTGCTGGTCTGAAACAAAGCAGCATAATGTCATCTAACACTGCGGAACAGGATTGCAATTGATTAAAATAAATGGACAAGTCACAGATATTGTAAATGGCAAACTGAGCAAGAAAGTAAAAGAATTGAGAGCTTTTGCAAATCTTTTCCCCCCCTGATGTGTTCTTTTTGAGATTTGTGCTCGATAAAGCAAACTTCTTGACGAGGCTTTGTCAAAGTCCATAATTTAAAGAAAAGGACATAAAGGCTGTATAAGAAGGAATGTAATATTGATTTTGAAGATATTTACTTTAATCAGTAAGTTTTCCTTAAGCGAAATAAACATTTATACAGATTTAATAAAAGTAATTTTCACCAATTTGAAGCATGATAATGACAGTGAATTCAGCACTTTTGAAGCCACAAAAATCAGCATCATGGTGACGCTTAAACTAATTGGATTAGGAGCTGTGGTGTTAAGTGAAACACGGTTACACCAAAGTTTTTGTTTATATTTCCCATGTCTCTGCAATCTGTCTTCAACCATTAGGTTAAACAAGCGGTCCCTGAGACATCGTTAATATCTTATTTGTATGTTTGTTGGAGATAGATTGGAAATGTATCTCAGTTAACAGTTGCCATTTTCTCTTTTTTCTTATTAACCTGATGCTCAACATCCCCCTTTTTCCTCAACAAAATTGGTTAAAACTAGTTTGAAAGTACAGTTTCTGGCAGAGAATCTGCTTAGCTCATTCCTGATCTATTACCAGCTGTAGAGACGAGCGTGCCGGTAGCGTTATTACACCAGAGGCTGGCAAGTAAGAGCTTTGGGAATGATGATTACAAACAAACCCAAGCCGAGGAGCAGTCTTTGGATTTGTTTTTCAGGAGAATGAAAAGCTCCAAAATGAATGCTCCAAAAGGCTTAATTTAGTTCCAGTTAGTCTCATGTAAGAGTAACCGCTCTTGTTTTGTGGTGCATGTGATGTTTCTTTTTGCACAGAACCTCAGTGTCCTCGGAAAGTTAGCTTCACACATTATGAAAATAGTTAATACAGTTTAGACCAAGTGTTAAGCTGCCTGTGGTCAATTTACCAAGAGCTGATTCATCTGTTTTTATTAGCTTTGCAAAGATTTCTTTAAGAATGTGTTTCCTGCTGCCGATATGATTTATGAACTGTGCTTTTGTTGGTAGTTGACCCAAATCCAGTTAAAATGGTTATTGAAACTTTGCTGCAGCAGCACCAGATGCTGATGTTATCTTTAAATGTGACTCTTAACTGTTTATGTAAATACTTGAATTATCTAAGGTGTAACTTTTTCTGCCTTTTGTTGCAGATTCTTGAGCTGGTCAAAGGGATGCATTATCAGCTGGCGTGCCAAAAATACTTTGAATTGACCCACAATGTAAGTTCAGTCTGTTTTAATTGCTGATCAGTGTTTACATCTCACACTGAAACACAGTCATCACATCCATGATTGTTCAAAATATATGGTTTTGAAGAATTGTGATCTGTTTGACTTTTGATGGTTGAAATTCATTACATATGCACACGTTTTGCCTGAATATATGGTTGCTTAGATCAGTGTGATGCAGATGCTTGCTAACTATAACCATATAACATTTGGATCCATGTGTAATTTTATTTTAGTTTTCCTCACATTTATCTGGCGGGATGCCCTGTGTCTCTACTTGATTTGAAACACATGGCATGATCTGCCTAAATCAAATAATTTGTCAAGTCAGCTTGCACTATTTAAATACAGCATTTATTCTAAATTAATCTTGTTACAGCTACAAGCTTCAATTAATTTTGGGGGGTTTAATGTAATCTAATACAATGTAGAGCATATCTGTAATGCAGAAAGAAAGAAAGAAAAAGGTTGCTTTGAAAAGTACACACAGGTACGGGTCATTCTCATATGTGAACTTATTTAAACAGTGGCTACTTAGAAACAATCAACCAATAAATCATCTGTTTAATGAGTTAATATACTACATGACAGCTTTTATATGTTTGTTAGTTTTATGCTTATTGCCAAGAAAAGCAGCACTTTCCTCCACTCTTGTTACTTTTAACAACACCTTCAGTTTTTTTATTGTAATATTTTAATGCAAGTTATGAGTAGGTGGAAGTATTGTGACACAAATTGTTGCACAAATTGTTCTCTAAATGTATTTGTTGCCTTTCTTGTTGACATAATTTAATTTATTCTCGTTCTCCAAAGGGAAAAATTACAAATTTTGATATTTTGTCACTCTCTGTAATTTGTCACACAGCAGATGCTGTAGCAACTGTAGAAAAGTCATGTACTTCCTCTACAGGAAACCATAAAATCATGAAATGATTCAAACCAACAATGACTCACCTCAGTTATGTGTCTCTGAAATTCTTTAATGCGAAGAATTCAGTGAAACATTTCTCATTGACAGTGAGAGAGATATTAAATGACCATTTCATCAAAGGTGACATTGCATTAAATCAGTCAATCAACCTGTCATCTAGCAGTTAATAACTTCTCTTGACCTTCCTTTGCTGTGCTTTCTCATATTTCTGAGCAGGTGGAAGACACCGCTTTCTCTCTCAGTCACCCCAACCAGTACTTCACAGAGAGCCAGAAAGTTTTGGGTGGAGGGAAAGATGTGAAGCGAGAAACGGACATACTGCAGAGGCCACAGGAAAACTCTGCCACCAGAGGATTGACTGCAGCTCGAGAGCCAGCAGTAGATGAATCCCAGCATTTGGCTGAGATAACAAAGAACCTGGAGACCGACTTTCAAGATGCCTGATTTCTGTTTTAATCCATGTGGAAATAAGTACTGGTTTGAGGGTCAGGTCTCTTGCTGATTAAAAACTGTATCATTTGACTTGCTGAGTAAGATCGTTTTGCGTTGTTATAGTCAGTCATGCAGTGCCTTGTTCTTTTACATATTTTGCTGCATTACAGTCACGAACATCAATGTATTTTATGTGATTGTCCAACACATTAAAATGATTTAAAAAAGGATGGCTTGCATTTATTTTGTTTTTACAAATAAAATCTGTAAAAGTTCTATGAACTCATCTTTACCAACTACTTCATCAGTACATTAGGTGCAACTACAGCTGCATGTCTTCTGGAATGTTTGAACCAATTTTATAGTTGTATATACCGATCCTTTTTCCCCATTTTTCTTACAGAATATCTATTTAGTGATTGAAATTGATGGAAAAAGCATTTGTAATTAAGCTTGTACTATAAGATGCCTATTTTAAATCTTTAAGATTGGTTTGGCTTGATCTTTATTAAAGTTACTTAAACAAGCCTCTAAGGCCTTCCAGAGCAGCTGGAATAAATTGGAGAACCCTATTTAATAATTGGATGACTACTTAAGACAATTAATTTTAAGGCATCATAGTTACTATTCAGATTTTGATTATGAAAAATACACTGAAAACACAATTTTCTTCCACTTCTCACTTATGTGCTACTTTGTGTTGGTTTACAACATAAACTCTGAATAATTTCCTTATGTTTATGGCTATATTGTAACAACATTTTAAAGAACTGAATACTTTATCAAGCTGTCAGTCAAAATTGCATTGTCTTGCCTTTTTAGCTTATTTTGTTTAGCCTGTTTGTTTGCTTTCTTTGCTTTTACTCCAGTTTGAACTTGGATGGCTCACACTCCATCTCAGTGCACACTGGCAGGGATGTGGTTTTGGGGTGTGCTCGGTTGAACGTTCCCCTGCTGTCTCAGAAACAATGTCATTGTATTTTCTGGCAGCAGTGTGAATGGATGGTGACAGGAGGATGGATGAAAAGAATAAACAATTTCTACAGTTGTATTAGTCTGCTTCTGTGATATTGGCTATAGAGCACAGTACAATTTATTCAAAGCACACTTGGTCAAAAGATACTTCCCCTTCTCTCTTGAGCCTCTGTTTAGGAATTTGCACATAAAACAATCCCTTGTGAGTGCTATAAAGCCTTTATACTGCCATGGCAATCCAACACAAGTTGTTCCTTTAATTCTCTCTCAGTAGCTAATTACTCTATTCTTCCTTTACCTTTTACAAGATTGCTGCTTTCGGATCCAATGAGAGACTGATGTGTTTCCTTCATTATATGAATGTGGATCTATTTACAGAGGTCATTTAATCATTTTATGTTATACTTGTTTTATGGAAACATTCACAGAACTCTAGTTGTGCATAATCAAAGCTGAACACATCTTAAACTAATTCATAATCCTTGACTGGGCACATTTATTCTAATAGAGCAAGTAGATAATGTGCTTCTTAGTTTATGTCTGCAAGACAGCTTTGATGTTTAACATTTGTTAGAGCACGACTTCTTTCGCACAGTTGGCCTCTTTGAGACTGTTTTCTGATCGTTTACGGTCATTACCCATGAACCTACTGTACTTGCTTTGCATTTCGGGATTGACTCTATTCTCATTACAAAGTTGTCAGGCTGGAGTGTTAACTGTAAAAGCAGAAAATGTAATCCAAGAGCTAACAATCACATTTGATCCCACATAAGCGAGCTGCCTTAGATTGGGAGTCTTGAGTATGAATGTACCGCAAATCCTTTGTGAGGCTTTCGCTGCCGCATTTTGAATTTGCAGCACTTCAAAGTGCAAATACTTAAAAGTTTATTTGCACGGCACTCTGAGGAGTAAGTGGAAAGAAAAATCTTGAACTATTAGCTCCTAAATGTTTAACAATTTAAAAGCGTCCCAGTATGAATCAAGAGGTTATTCATGAGTTGCAGTGATTACATTGTCTTAATTGTATATTTCTATTCAGTGCATGATGTTTCTCTTTATCCTGCTATAATTTAACCCAGAGGAGGAAGCCGAACATGAAATGATGCGAGTTCGGTATGCCTCACCAGAGGCAGCTCTGGTTAATTTGAGGATTTGTGTGTGTCTGATTACTGTTTATTTTTAAGAATCAGATAATAGGCAATGTTTGATACTTGCATTACACATTTCACTCTAGAGCTTTACAGCATTAGCACATTAGAGTATGTGATAACCTTCTTGTGTCTTGTTGTCGATTGTCTAAGAGATTTGTGTTTCTGATGGAATATGTACATTTCAGTGACAGGATTAATAGAGTAATTTTGGGTCTCTTGGTTTCAGGTAACATTAAATGTACTGAAATCAATGTGTCTCTCCCACTGAATTATACTTGCATCAAAGCAAATCTAAAGAAATGACAGAAGGTTGTATTATAACATAGCAAGATGAATATGGTGGGACAATTTGCTAAAATAATTATTTGACCTGAACATTTAGTTTTTCTGCCAGAAACAGATTGAAGCATGCACATTCAAAGCAGATTAGGGGTTATACAAAAAAAGAAATGGTGAGTCGTGGCTTCTGTTTGGATCCATTTATAATACCTTTTAAGATAACTGAAAGCAAAATTCGATTTGGGAAACCAAGCAACATCCTAACTGTTTGTACATTTGCTTTTAAGACCAGTTGTTTACAGTTAACTAGTGATTCAACAACAAAATCCTTATATGGTGAACTGATTGATATAATTTTTATAAATTTTGTTTTCACACTCTGAAAACCATGAATTCTAAATATGAAAATTTATTTTTGTACAATTAAAGTACAATTGTAAATTTCTTTAAATTGTAAATAAATAAAGTTTTCTGTAAGTTATTGTAATTGATTCTTTTAAGTCTTCCAGTTTGCAATTGGTGAAGACAGTTTTAAGGTGGCTTAAACTTGAGTATACACCAAAAATAATAAAATATGTCCGGAGGGGACATTTCTTTTTATCTATTTAAGTGTATTTTTTCTTCAGTTTTAAAAACCCGAACAGTGATTCAATGAATCATTGAAGAAATAACTTAATTAAGGTTTGATCTGTATCTGCCTTTTACTACTTGTCTCAATCTTAGCTTGTTTTGATGCTAAAAAAGCAGAAACATATTTTCAATGAATCTCAAACTGTTTATCTATAAATCATTTTTAGTGACACAATTAGAACAGTGAAAGCAATGTGAGAAAACATATCTGTACACTACAGCTGGCTGGTAATGCAGAAGTTGGTATTTAATTCAAGTTTCTGTTTCAGTGCTAAATTAGAAAGTCATCTCAGTTTTGTCATAATATAGACTGAATCTGATCATTCAAACTAAGAAATTGTGCCCTTTGACCTTTTTTGTACCATCTTCTGACATAGTGGCGATCTAGACAACCAGATCTGCTTATTTATGTAATTACAGAAAATTACTTAAAATTGTGTGAAATGTCCCCCTGGCAGGTCCAGTTTGAACACTTCCCATGGCAGACTGTTCCATTTGTTGAATAAATGAAGTATGAAACAACCAAAACCACAAAGTATGAAGTGATCAGCGCCCAGTCTGAGATTCATCCTGTGTGAGAATACAGGGGCTTCTCAGTGGCCCCTGCTGAGATCCTAAGTAGTAGTTTAGTTTGCTTATGTCTTGGGCTGGCCCTGCTCACAAATAAGAATTTTGGCATTTTACAAGGAAACAGCTTCCATGCTAAAGTGAAAACTGTAGGGCTCCGACTATTGAGCTGCATACTAAACTGCTGGATGTAATTATGTAATGTACATCTTAATCAGAATCACTGACCTCAATGTTATCCTTGAATATATTTAGTTTCCTTTTACAAATAAAAGTTTAAATATTTACGCACAATTCACAGTTTAAACAATAATTAACCACTACGCCAAAGGTTAACATCCACAGTGCTGTCATTCACAAGTAGGTGTCATCAAAGTGTCTGTGCAGACTCACCTTCCTGCCTTGTTCCATCGGTCTAAATCTGGAGATCCTCCAGTTTCCATTACTGTCTGCTGGTGACAATGCGTGGTATTGATCGTAACACCAGATGGAAGCATCAGTTACACCCCCATCAGCATTTTGGCCAATTCTTGTGAAACTTGGCAGTTCTTGCTGTCACGCTGACTGCGGTCGTTTTCTCTTTATCAAGATTTTAAAATGAGCATAAATAAAATCTAAAAAAAAATTAAATAAAAGAAGGAAGTAGACTACTCGTGTTGTCAAGCTAAATATTTATCATCAAGCCTATTCCTAAAGATAAAATTAGCCAGAAGACGTGCCAACCCTGTTGATTATAAAATTAGAGACAAACTTCCTGCAGCTGTATGTAAACTCATGATCACTCCTAGGGCGTTGTCTCATTAACCTGACAGATGTGAGATTCTTTGCTTATGTGATTAAGTTTGCTTGCAAGCTCTTCACTCTGTCTAAGCCTCACCTGCAGCCATGCTGTCACTTCGCGTTAGACCTCATCTTGAACAAGAGCTGTGAAAGTGGTGGCTGCTAAAAGCATCATCAGTGCTGCTTGCTTTTAGCCACAGCT
Source organism: Gambusia affinis (assembly GCF_019740435.1). Taxonomy (NCBI): domain Eukaryota; kingdom Metazoa; phylum Chordata; class Actinopteri; order Cyprinodontiformes; family Poeciliidae; genus Gambusia; species Gambusia affinis. The sequence continues at coordinate 16,290,160 of NC_057880.1, forward strand.
GCACACATGCTCCATATTTGATCTGAAAAGGACTTGCATCTTTGTTTACAGTGCTCTTCCTGTTTTTTTGTTGTTGTTTTTTTTTTTTGCTTGAGTGTATGCCCATCAAAACCGAAATAACAAAGACAGAGAGGGAGTTTATAAAGCAATCTGATCCTATTTTTTTGTATTTTCAGCCAACATCCATGAGATCACAAGAAAAATAAGCAACAGCATTAAAAGAAGAGATAAAACAGATAGTGAAATCAACTAAATTTGTTGTAAGACTACTATTAGGAGGATCATTATGACTGGGGTTATGATGGCTGCAATAAACAAAATAACGATTTTGACGTATGAAATGTCATCCTGAAAAGGTTTGCCTGCAGAACAAAAGCTTGTAGCTAAATGTTTTCTGTTCTATTTTCTATTAAAATCAGTAGGCAGTTCACAGTAAACAGCCTCACTGAGCACAACAGGCTCTGAAAAAGTAGGCAGGTTACATTTAGAGTTTTTTATGTGCTGTTACATTTCAGCTGCTATGCTTTGATAACAACACCTTGATTGATTCATGCTAATTATTGTATATTTAGTGAGATAAAATTATCATTGAATTTGTTTTTTGTAATTCAAGTCATAGCATCTACCTTCAACTAAATTTTTAACCTCCTTTTAGTTAAGAATTTGCTGAGGATAGGCAGAAACAGATAATGAAACTGAAATTCAGCTTGTATGTTTGTGTACAACTTGACTGTTAAATATGTTTTGGGGATTCTCTGATAATGAACAGTCGTGCTGGATGCTGTCAGTGGAATCCCAGGTCGTGGTGATAAGATTATGATCGGCTACATTTTGTTGTGGTGTCTTGTTGAAGTTCTAACATGGTGGACCTAAATAGTTTGCAGAAGTACAAGATGTGAACAGCAAATTTTTCTCCGTGGATTGATTATCTGAATTGTTTAATTCCACGAAGGATATCAACATAATCACTTTAAAATCCCTTTAACACATTTTTATTTGGAATATCAATTTTATGTTTAGCTAGAGCACTGTTGCCACAGCTTGTGCTTTATCTTCATTTTTTGATATTCAATTTCAACCTGTACTGAGATGATAAATCTGTGCTAAGATTTTTGAGTCTTATTTTTAGTAGTAATTTGACAAATGAAGAAAATGTACTGCCAAGGCTGTTGCTCTCTAACTTATTTTCTTATGAGTGTGTGCTATGACTCTGCTTTACAGCTAAAATAAATTTAATAGGAAAGCTATTATTAGTCTCTCTTATCCTTCATCAAACATCTTTGGCAATCACTGACCTCCAAAACTGTGTTGACAAGCAATTCACTATGAATAATTATACATTTTCACAGTTAACTTTGAGTATCCTTTCAGTTAATCCTTTTAGACAAGTCAATCAAAGACTGCTTTATTTGTATAGCACTTTACATGCACAAGACATGTATTTGAAAGTAATAAGTAAATAAAGGAAAATAAAGAAAAGCTATCTTACAACAAGAAATACATTTATAAAATGTAGGCACCACATAAAAAGAAACAAATAAATTGCAAATATGTAAAAGAATAGATCTTAAAGTGTTCTTTAATATCCAAGGGAAATATGCATAAAAGAGTGTAATTCCATAAAGAATAATCCAGTCCTGATTTAAAGAAACCAACAGTTTCTGCACAGCCACAGCTGAGGAGCACAGAAACTAAATGCTGGCTCCTTTTGTATATTTGTCAACCTAGGGACAAATAGTGAGCATATCTTTGATGAACTGAGGGGTGTACATGGTCGACATCTGAACAGCCACTCTGATATACTCTGATTAAAATTTTAAGACTAGCTGAAAAATAGTAAGAATTGACATTTTGCACTTAGATCTTAAGAGAGTTTTATGTAGAACTTCAAAATGGCAAAAAAATAACAAGAAATGGGAATCCCTGTCTGCTGAACAAGTCTAACAAAGTACCAGACAACCCCAAAGACTTTCCAATCTATCAATCCATTTGTTTCAATCGACAGTCTCAAATATAGACACTTCAATTCTTTTTGTAAAAAAAAATTAAATGCTAAAAATGAATTAAAACAGAAAAATATCACTTCCATTTGCTTGCTTTTGCAACTTGAAAGTGGTTATTATTGGTGGTTTCATCATAAACTCAAACATGTTAAATTATGGGTTGACATGATGTTCAAAAATAGCTTAAACTGCTTTCGCTCTGAATGGTGGTTGTTGCTCAAGAGAAACACTTTCCTCCCTCTGTTGCACCTCCAGCTGAATGGATTTTGTCACACATATTAAAAACATATCTGAAGCAAATGGTGGCACATCAAAGGAGAAGTGGGAAACAAAAAGCTCCTTGTTAAGGGACGATGTTGCATAAGCAGACACATAGGAACGGAGGTGGTGTGAGGGGTAATGGAATAATGGCGCTGACAATCAACCAGTGGAAAGTCTGTACTTTTAACCAGCAGGGGTGCAGGGGTTTGTTGACACTTCTTGTATTAACATGGAATTAGCAATCTGATCAGATGGTAGATCAGATGAGGTACGGGGGGCTTAAACAGCCAAAGACTGATGCAATTGTCTGAATTTCCTTTTTGAGGTTGACAAATAGATGAGCAAGAGTTCTCTTGGGTCCAGCAGACTGTCCTCCTAAGATTTATGGATCCAGAAGTTTTTCTCACTGCTCATTTTCAATGCTGAGACATTGTCAGTATATTGCAGATAAAAAAGGGAGTTAAAATGCATTGACTCTCACATCATCACCTCAGTGCGAACATTAAAATGAACACTGTGTGGCAGACCTTTTATTTTAACAGCCTTTTTGTAGCTCCTGGCTCTGTATCTTTGTCAAAAACATGCCTGCTGACAAAACGTATTTCTTTAATCAAGACATCGGAGTTTTGTTAAATGTGTCAATGCTTTGTGCTTTCAGAGGTACATGATTTATCATCGTGAGAACGAACAAACCTTTGGGCCGTTCAGGTTGACAGACATTATTTCCTCCACTGAATCCCACCTGCTGTTGAACATTTATTAAAAAATAAATCATTTTGAGAACAATCTGGAGATGGAGAGCAGATGGGGTGGAGAGGAAAACCATCTCTTCTCTCTTCTGTAGTTGCACTGGTTAATCTTTTTCTTGTGGTTCATAGCTTTGGTTTCCTGTAGGGAGGTTCAGTTTTTTTTTTCTTTTTTACTGCTCTTGTGCATTTTTCCTCTTTGCTAGTTTTCCAGCAACAGCCACAGCGAAGTACTGCTGTTCGCCAAACCCTATAATTGTCTCAACCTTGGTGTCTTTGCTTTGAGGACCTCTTACATGTGCAGATTTCAACCAGTGGTTTCAGAGTTAGAGAAAAGGCTTTTCAGTTTCACCATGACATTTCTAAAAGGTTTTAACTAGCAAAATGGTTTTTGACTTTTTTTTTTCTTTTTCATTTTTTTTTTTAGTTCTAGCAAAAATAATGCTATTAACTATACATAACCCTAGTTTGCATCAGGTCTGTGCTAAAGCAGACACATAGTAAATGTGTCTACTTTAGCAGACAGATAAATTATTATACATCATAGTATGTTATAGCTGAAAGTTATATGAAGAATTACATAACGATGAGGCTTGTGAAAGTTAATGTAAATGGAAAAAAATATGGAACAACTTGAAAACTCAACTCCTGTAATGTCTATGAAGTATGAGTGTATATTATGATGCATAATGTCTGTATGATGGGATAAAGGGTATCAAATTTACAGTGCTCTGCTATGTAAAGACAGAACAAACCACTTTTCTGCAGTCTCACTTCTTTGGCTTTTTTGTTCAACTGATTAATTTCATACTAATAATCACCAGATTATTTTGGGATGAAGTTTCATTGCTCTGTTTCAAGTCTGTGGGTGCATGAAAGTCAATGACTCAATGCAGAGTGACACATTTGGAGTGCTCTGGACTTGATAAATCCCTACACAAGTACAGGCCATTTACCATTTTTAAATATCTGAGTAAATACCACACCCAGTTTTCAAATTAGAATTTCATATAATAAGCAAAAAAGCTATCAAAACCAATTTGGGCCTTTGTGAAAATGTAATTGCCTCCTAAAGCTAAAAACTAGCTACACCACCTTAGCAGCAATGTATATCAAGTGTTTATGATAAGTGGTAGTAAGTACTCAACATCACACAGAGATTTTGGCTCAGTCTCCTTTGCAGAAATGTTTTATCTCAGTCACCTTGGTGGGCTTCAAAGTATGAATGATGTCTTTAAGATCAAACTGCAGCAGCTCAAAGTCTGCTTAAGGCTAGACTTTGGCAAAACCTCTCTAAAATTGTTTTATTTTATTTATTTTTTTTGAGTCATTCAAAGGTTGCAGATGTGTCAGTGCTTTGGATCATTGTCCTGTTACATCAGCAAAATTTGATTGGTGTAAAGTTCAAGGTTAATGATTCAATCAATTATGGCAGGTTGTCCAGATCTGAAGGAGGTAAAGCAGCCGCAGACCATCACACTATTGCCATCATGATTGACTTTATGTATAATGGTCAATTTATGAAAACTGACCAAAAGCTGTGTTAGTCTTTGTTTTAGGTAATAAGACACACACCGTCCAGAATATTTCACTTTTCTCTCATCAGTCCTCAGTTTTTTTCCAAAAGTTGTGGGGGTCGTGAAGATGGTTTTTGGCTGAAGTAACATGGGTCTTTCTTTTTTTGAAGAGTTTTAAAAAAGGTTTAGAAACTTTTTCCATTTTGCCCATTTTCTTCGTTGTTGTTAAATCTTGAACACTGTAGTGCTTCAGATGCCGTTCTGTGTTGTTTTGTGAGCTCCTGGTTAAATTGTCTTTGTGCTCTTGAATTAATTTTGGTTGACTGTCCTCTCTAGGTCATTTTGACCACTGAACATGTTTTCTCTAGTTGTGGATTGTGATTATTTTGGTTCATTAATGTTGCCAAGTTTTTGAAATAGCCTTGTAACCTTGTTGAAAATGGGAAATTTCTACAATTTCTTCATTTATTTCTGATTATCTGCTGATTTTGGGATATTTCATCTGTCAGAAAGGTTATGTTTAAATTGCTATTTGTTATATCTCCAGGTCAGTTAATAATCATGCCTTAGTTTGGTTTGTGAAAATGATCTCAGCTTTCTAAAAAAATAAAATAAAATAAAAATCACAATTAAGTAAGATCACAATTAGTAAGATCACAATTAGTTCTTGTTTTAACATCACCATTTGAAAGCTTCCACCATTTGTTGGATTAAAAATCAAACAGATTTTAATATTGTATAATATATATTAAAATATTTAATATTTTAATACAATATTTAATATTGTAGCTGAGTACAACTCTTTCACAGAACTGTACAGTATGCTTGATCAGCCGTAAGCATTGGTCTTCCATGGCCATCTTTTTTAAATATTTATTTAAAATATACCCCAGAAAAAAATAATTTTATTATCTAAAAGTTTTGTCTAAATTTTGCCTAAACAAAGGCAATGGAAGTAAGGTTGGATCAGCCCATCTGATTGACTCCTTCTGCATCTGACCCACTTTTAGACATCAACATTTGTCTTTATTGGGATTTCTTTTCGGCTTAAACTTTTCAATTACAATTCTACATTCCTTAGACAAACAGTAACATTGATTTGTTTTTAAGCAGCTTGGCAGAAGATTAGTAAAAAGTAAAAATCTGACTGGCCTGTGGAGACAACACTTAAAGTATATACGAGGATTTTTTTTTTTTTATTGTATTTTCTCACATCCTCAGCTTGCATCAAAGTTCCATTGATTATGTTTTCAGATACGAACAACACTGAGGTGTGCTGGTTGGCATTGAATCAATTATAACGTTGCATCACATGCACAACATTCTCTTGCTCAGTTCACACCCATGCAGGCTTTTCTGTTTGAAAATTGGAAAGTTTGTCTTTGCCTGCATGTTTTTAAAATCTTTAATGTTAGGTTAGACGATGCTTGATTGTAGGCGTGATGGATTGGTAATCTCCAGGATTTACACTTTCATATCTTATTACAGAGAGCCTCTGTTGTGAAGATGTAACCACTAACCTAATTTCCGTTGCTTGTCCTTTAATTTGTAAGAATGATCTTCACTGAAGCGAAAAAAGATACATAATGACCTCGACTGACAATTTTCTGATTCAACAGTCCACTGTTTCTGTGGCGACTTGACCGCTGTGTCCTTTAAATTTCAATAACTCAGTAACTCTGAACATGTTGTCTCCACAGGCAACATGTTGCCTGTCTTGCAGAACAATCCTCACATAATTTTAGGGATATTTGTGACAAATTCTGACACCAAAAAGAGTTCTTCACTAATCTCTCTCGACATGTTGCACTGACTTGAAATCCTGGCAGTGCCTTCATCTTCTGCGCTAATTTGACTTTAGGGTGTCCGCCTGAAACTCCCTGTCTGGGATAATGAGTCTGATACATTTACTTTGTGTTTACAGGGAGACCTGGTTTTCTGTATAACAAGCAGTCGTAAATGAGACAGAAAACAGCATTGATCATAAGGAGGCTCATATAATAGGTAACTTCCGAGGTTTAAACTGAAGACCATATTGAAGATGAAAAGAAACCAAAAAAAGCACTTTTTTTTATCTTTCAACTTCTAGACCAGCGCCTTTGTGCTATTTCACTTACTGTTTAAAAATTGATAGAGCCTTCTCACTTTTCTTTCTGTAGATCTTCATGAATTCAGAAGTCTTCCCCCCCAAAAAAAAGGACAAGTGCTGTGGACATTTTTCCACATGCAGTTTATTACATACTGGATTTTATAAATGTATCATGAATGTTTTATTTTAAATTGCTTTGAAAAAGAAAAAAAAAACTATCTTACATAATCATTTTTGCTAACGCAGGGTAATAGGACAATGAATAAATGCACACAACCAGACACACTGTTTTGTTCGATCCTTTCAGATATGTAAGATTTGGATCGAAAACCATAATTAGCTAATATTTTTTGGCACATACAAGCATCCTTTGTGCTTATCGCTTAGTGGTTTACAGCAGCACGGTTGCCAAAGAGCACATAATCTATATTCATAAATGACTTGATTTGTAATCTAAATACAAAACTCTTCTAAGAAGATTATCTGCACAATGCATGAGAAAACCTTCCATTTAGGGAGATTCAGAATTTATGGCTCAGAGAGATGTTGACACAATTAGTCCTAGAACACAACACATTTTGCACATCTATTACCTAAAAAAAGATTTATAGGAAAATGATGGGTTAGTCTCAGAAAATAAAAGAAACTCATTCACAATGTTAACCTTGCACAATTTATTATGCAGCAAGCTTCAATAGACAGCCGTGTTCCATGACTGGAATTTAAATTTGATAGGTTGTGGTTCTAAATTACAAAAAAGCACAAAAACATTCAGGGCATTCACAACAGAAGAAAATCAGTACAGAAGAATGAAAATAAAAATGTAAAAGCCTATGTAGAAGACCATGTCAACTTTCATGTATCTCATTACCCTAAATTATAAAATCAATATATGTAGTCCAATAACTTTATCATGTACATGTGAAGACAATAAACAAGCAATTTAACAAACAACTCCTATGTGAACTGTACGTATTTCTCATACATAAAAACCAAAATTTAAGAATGAGTACTTTCAAACCTTAGAGGGAAAACTTCATCATAGTTTGAGATCATAAAACTACAAAACCTATAAATCATAAGAGACCTTTCCAGTATTTCGCAAAGCAAATAAGTAATTTTAAGAGCACTTTTTGTTGACAGAAAATTTGCAGCCACACTCTACTTAAAAACAAGCAGTCAGTATAAAAAGGAGCTTTTTAACAGGAATATCAAATAAGTGCACCAGTAATTGCAAAAATACTATTTTTGTTTAGTTTTTTTTTTTTTACTGGCAGGATCAAAAACATCTTGTCGTAAACTCTACTTACCTGTCAATTTCTAAAATGAAAATTACATAATTTGTTGTATTTAATTTTCATTCATTTTAATATTCAACCTTAACAGAGAATCCAATTAATGCTATCACACATCAAGCAGATGAATGCATGTAACATTTTCTCCAAAATAACTAAAGCTCTGACTATGACCCCCAGTAAGTAGAAAGAATGAAATGAAACAATGCACCTAAAATATGAACAATCACCCTCCGCGGCCTGAACACACAATCTAATAACTTTCTCATGTTCTGCATGAAGCTGAATTCCTCATTTGCTTGTTCATTATCAAATATTTCAAACTTGTTACAGAGGCTATTGTTATGATATTTTTTAACTTTGTCTCTGCCTCAGACAAATTACTTCTAATGGGAATTTTGATGCTTTTCTGGAGGCTAACTCCATACTCTGCTGCTGGAATTATAAGCATCACTTCAGCCAAGGTTTTTAAATCAGGAAACATTTCTACAATTGAAATAGACTCTGAACAAGGAAATTCCTCATCCTTCAAACACCCGCTTTATTAGGAGGAAATCCTACAGCATGCGCTCTTTTTGCACCAGTAGTTCAGCTGCAGCAGTCTTACTGTAGTGGTCACAGATGCGCTCCAAAACCTCCATAATTCTTCAACATCCTGTCAGCTCCTGGATAGTGAGATGCATTTAGGTCAGTGTCCACAGATTATGCTTAGATGCTCTCATGGGAATCTCTTTTGATTGAATTAGTTACTTGTACTCTGTGTGTAAAGTTGAAAATGTATGTCTGCACCAAGTGCTCTGGGTTGTGAATTGTATACTGTCAAAATAACAGATGGCCTAGAGATTTTTCCATCAACGTTTATGAGAAAAAAAAAAAACTGTCAAAGATGGAAAATATTTGGCTAACGTGACCATGGGTGTCAAAGTCTTGGTGTCAAAGACAAAAGGATCTAGTCAGTGCTTTTTCTGCAAAAATCCTCAATGCAGGAAACGTAGGTCAGATTAGTGGAAGGAAACAGGTGAAGAGAACAGATTAGTCCACACTGTAGGAGACATGTTGGGCCTCAAGATTATGAAATAATCCTCCATTCTTTTAGCTTAAAAGAATAGAGTGAACCAAGTCTGAGGGAAGTGGACAAGACACAGTTCATGCCACTGCAAAGACAAAAAGCACAGCCAGACCGGAGACGCCACTGTTTTCTTTTGGTTTGTTTTTCACTTATGTACAGTTTCAGTACAAAATGTCTGCTGAAGCTAGCACATTGTCCTAAATTATAAAACTACTCCCTTCATGAGTTTCCTTTGCTTAATGACCTCCAACCTTCACTGCAACCAAATTATTTTCCATGTCATAGCTGATTGAAAAAAAAAAAAGTGTTTGATGTCAATTGAAGTCTTGTTTGTCAATACTTCAACTTTCTTTACAATCACAACATGTGTACCATTAACTTGAAGTGACATTCTCATTTCAAGCTAATGGTACACAATGTCACAGAAAACTGATGCTTTTGTTAGTAATATGAAGTGGGCTATTGTGGTAACAGTTGTTGGGACAAGGTTTCTGGGAAATGTGCCCATCCAACAACAATGTGGGTCAGGGTGAACTTTTAGCACTTCCATCTGCAACTTTTGTCACAAATGTTAATTCTCCACTGTGGCAAATTATAGGGAGATTGGGATCACAATGGAGCGCTTTTAAATACCTGCATGGGGTTCCATCTTATTAGGTCACCAACCTGATGCTCTAAGACAACATTTCTCCTGACTTTGTCCTCCTTGTTGGATAAATCCCCTTAAAAGTCTTAACTTTATAAATTCTTATTTTTGCTGAAGACCTGTCACTGTCGCAAATTTCTGTCTTGGGTGGGTATTATGTTATAAATTTTCTAAATTTGGCATTTGAAAAAAAATACCATCACTCTTCTGCAACTTTCTGCTTCCTTTATGTTTTTTGCCTATCGTGTCATTTTGCATATCCCTCAAATCCAACTGACAACAAAAAGGAAAGCTTCCAAAAAGGATTATATATTCCCTTTAAAAAATGTGTTCCCAAGTAACTCTTTATTCTGTCCTTTGAAACCAAAACTTAAAGGGTGAAAATATGAATCTGATTAATTTGTGCTGAGCAGCATATCATCTATTAAGGCCATCATATCTAACACCCATTTCTGAAATCAAAATAACCCTTTTTGAGACATCTCACAAGTTTCCTAATTCTAACGTTAGCTTGCTTTAAAATGTTTTTCTTACTAGTTTTCATCATCCACATGTCCAAGGAACTGGCTTTATGTGTTGATGTTTTGTTACAAAATCTTGGCATTCCTCACAAGTTCTATTACATTAACAAAAAATATCATCCATAAATTCTACAATATATTATAAAATTATGGCAAATATGAATAGACTTTAGCTTTGCTCTGTTTAACGAGCAGGATGAAGAGTTATGATTTGAATATCTATCTTCTTTTTATTTGATTCCTTCAACAACAACAACTTAAATACAAGTCATTTAACATTCAAATAATATCTTATATTTTCCTTTAGTCAATTGTTGGTATTGTTCAGAACACTTTTAAAACAATATTTTTAATCTTGTTACAAATAGTATATTTCTTACAGGATATTTAACAAGCATTGCACATGTGAAGACATTTTGCTCTGCAACCCTTCATCAGTCAAAAGCATAATTTGTGCAATTCTATTGCTTAGTTTTTCCATTTGCACAAAGCATCTCAATATGTCAGAACTCATCACATCTGTAAAGCAGCTCTAATGAGGCTTCTGGACAAAAATGAAAAAGCAAACAATTGCAAAAGCTAAGCTTAAATGCAACCCAGTATTCTGTCTACATTTGCTCTCATATCTTCCTGAAAATTGTGAGTCAAGCAGTAAATCCTTATTGTCTGTCACCTGACTTAGATGTCAGGTTTTTTTTCTTTAAAAAAAAAAAAAAGAAAAATAAGAGACAAACATCACCCACACGCACCAAAGACTTCTGACTCTGCAAAGACATCATTTCATCAGAAGTGCCGTGATGCTGAAGAGGCTCTTTTCGACTTCTGGTGATCATAAGCCCTCATTCTCTATTCTGGCTCATCGAGCAGCTGTCCAAACAGAGCTGAGTTTGCTCAGGTACTTGTCCTTGATGGAGAAAGCTGCAGTGTGTTAGTTAACGCTACACACTGTGTTGAGGCAATGTACGTTGCCTAAATCCTGACCCACTTTTAGTGTCTTTGTGCTTTTAGGATTTAGATCAAGTAATATCAAGGGAGATAAATGCCGTACTGCCTAACAGGCTGTGTGGAGTGTGTCATGAGGCAAATGAATTAAGCACATATCAAAGTGAGGGAGAGGGGTGGATAACTTATGTAGATGTATGAAATCCCCCTCCATCCAAAACAATAAGAAATAGATGATCTTCTGCAACAAATATGATGCAGAAGATCATATTGCAAGTTAGGCAAATCAAACATGTTTTGATGTGCCTGCTTCACAAGGCGACTGAAAAGCTGTTTTGTGAATTAAATTGGAACACAGGAACTCAAACAGAAGCCAGTTACGAACATTTATTTGAACAGTAGTGACCTTGTATTGCTTCTATCAATCTCTGACGTTAATTACCTTGTGCCATATTTAGAGGTACAGAGAGCATCATTCATTATGAAGACCCAGGGAAATGACTAGAAGTGAAGCTGTACGGCGCAGCAGGAGGATTTACCAGCAGGGTTGTAAACTGGCTGTGACATTTGGCCAGGATGCTGGCAGTGGGCTCAACTTACTTAATGAACTAACACGTTCCTGTTGGCAGCCCTAAGTGTACCATTTATTACAACAACCGGGGTAAAAACACAGGGTGCAGTCGGTCAAGTCTGAAATCAGATGAAAACATCTCACCATTTTCATAATCAGGATTTTCAAAATAAAATAAAAAATAACAGAGAACAATAATAATCTGTAAAATAAGCATTCAATGCATCAATATCTTTCTAAGTGAATATATTTCTAATGTGGCTATTCACATAAAATTGTCCTCATCACAAACATTACATTCCATTTAACCATTACACCAATGAACTAACTGTTCATCATCTTTGGAAAAAATCTGGAGTTAGCCTAAAATTACTTTTCCTGTTAGTACTTATACTGTGTCTTTCAATTTTATTTCACATAACTACAGTCTACAGACTTGTGTGAATTATTTTCTAGAATCGGGTGTGAATTTTATGCCAATAGCCCCATAATAAATAGATTTACTGAGAAAATGTTAACATGTTCTATGGCAATTTCCCCTATTTTATCTTAGTACAACCAAAGTGAAGTTTTATGAAAACAATAAAATTCTGTGTCTTTGAAGCTACAAGTACAAACTCTGTAGATTTTAGGAGAAATAAAAATTATATAGCCAAAGGATATTTTATTATCCATGCCCATAACAATCAGACTTGAACGTTTTATAGTCCACCAGGTGTTCAGCCCATCCTACAAAGTATGCCTGTAAGACAAACAAAGAGGAGATATACATGTGATGCACGAAAGGCGCATGCCAGAAGAATATTAACTGCATATATTTACACAAATCCCTTGCCATTCATGTAATTGTTTCAAATTCTTGCTGAAATCAAAAGTAATTAGCCCTATGTAGGATAATGCATAGGTTTTGAGATAATTTGGGAACAAAAAGATGTGAAATCAGTTTGTGACGGACTGGAATTGCCAGAATGCATTTTCAGGCACCAACTAAATCCTGCAGGGATCTGAAAAAACTGCCGCATCTTTCTCCATAACTGGCAGGAATGATGACAAAGCTGACACACTGATGATAGAGCCAGACAAACCAGTTAGCCTCAAAATGAGCTGCAGTACAGTATATATCAGTAGCATCATTCCACCCAACACCAGCGGGGAAGAAGACAAAAAAATGTCAGAAGGCTTTCACATTCTCTGTAACTTAGTAGTACTTGGGGAAAATGTCAATCAGACCAGATGAAATGCTTCAAAATCCATCTTAAAATCTAAAAGTAGTTTGTCTAGCATAATATTTACTAAAGCCAACAAATCACATGAAAACTTGATTCTTTGAATTAATCGCAATTGTTTACTACCACATTCACTTGGTACTGTCAGTATAAACGAACCTCTGTGACAACAATGACCTGCATTTTCACATTGTTCCACAAAGGGATGTAAAAAATATATACATGAAGAGTAAATTTATATACTCTTGGCTATTTCCGCTTAAACAGTTCAAAATTGACTATTTAGATTAGATTTCTTCTTTTAATTACATCATTTGTTCTTTTAACAGCCTTACATAATTTTCCAATCCAACTACAAACAACACAACAATATAGCATATTTTCCCAAAGCCAACATCTCTTTTAGTATTTTTACAATAATGGTTTACAATGTTTACTAAAAAAAGCATGCAACAATCTCTTCAAATGGATTTTTATTAGTATGATAAATAACACTTGTGTCCTTGGTTTGTAGCAGCCTGAGCCCTCGGGTCTGACATTTGGGCTGGGTGAGCATCAACTGCGGCTCAGTAATTCCCCTCGATCCACTGGCTGTCTCTTTGTGAATCCCCTGGTTATAATCTGTCAACTAGCGTACAACATCCAGGGTGACATTTTTGTATGGAGATGCAGCTTTTAGCCCAACACGATCAGCTTGTCCTTGAAATGGATACAGAGGTAGGCTAAAGCTCCTCACTCTCACCTAAACCTTTGCAAACAAGCTTTTATCATGTTGTTATGAGCAATAAGGGTGCAATTATTAAAGGAAATAAAAACACTCAGCATAAGACTTGGCAGGCCTCATTTATTTGTTTCCAGTTGCTTACCAAAACTGGCAAGTGCGTAATGCTGCACAATGAGAACGCCTTGCTCTCTAGCAGCCAGTCTGAACCCAGGAGCAGATGGTGTCATTACATGACCACAGAATGTGTTGGTATTAGCTCAAGCTGTGGGAGGTTTATTATCAATCATACATATTTATTTTCATTTTACTTTCAGAAGACATGTCATTACAAACAACTCCACAGAAGAATCTGCATAAAAATAAGAACAAATTTTTCTTGTTGTTGTTGGATTATGTTCTTTGAAGGGACATTTTATAGAAAGAAACAAATGAATCTGAAACAATGGTTATATCAGGACTATTCAGTGGCTGCAGTCTGAAGAGCTTCTTGCATGTGTGGGGCCTTGCTTTTAAGGGGCTTCCTACACATCCAAACACAAACCCACTTAGTCTTAGTCTTAATTTCACCAACATGCCTTTTCTGATTTGAACACTTTGAAGTGGTCCAGCCAATTCTGACTTAAGCGTAACATAATCTGTGGTGGGAGCTTAAGATCAGGGTAACAGCAAGGATGCATTTCAACATTAAAGTTATAAAAGGGATAATAATAAAGATTTTTTTGCCTATTTTTTAAATAATTGTTTTTTTCCCCCTAATTTTCATTAAAAAAATGAATATTTTTAAACTCTTCAGATCATATTTCCTTCTACATGAAGAAAATGCCTTGGTTGAACAAAAGTAATTTTAATTCAAAATCTTCCTGTGGCATGGCTTGATCATGATTTAATCTGCTCAAAATACATAGAATGCATAACTCCTTTAATATAATAATGGAAGCAATTTTAGATTTCACTTCCTTACCTGTGGATCTTCCATCATGTCTCACATTAGATTGTCCCCCGAAGTCTGCTTCTGTCTCTGACTGATTAAATTCACAAATTAACAAAAACAGAGCCCATAGTTTATTCTTTACAGAAACAAAATTGTAACAGTGGTTTGTTATTAAATATCAGTGTGCATATTTTTAAGGTTGGTGTGACATCTCAAAAACATCACCAGAGGTGATAGAGTTGGCAAGGGAACAAAGCAAACAGCTGCCAGTGTTTTATTGTGCCCAAGGCTGCTGGCCAGGCCTGCCCTAATGGACAAGAATCACTGCCGAGTTCATGCATGGATTGATGGAAAAGTGATGAAATGCCAGCTCCATAGACCGTAAGCACCTTAGGATGTATTCTTTGTGTAAAACAAAAATAAATATATTTTATTCTATTTTTTTCCTAAACTACTTTATTTGTATCTGAGAGGAGTTTTATCTGCAGCGTTCAGTTGAAAGTAATCCATGGACATCTATGGCAAATTGTGGATGTTTTTTTTTTTTTTTTTCTGGCACATTTGCTGTTGGAGGAAGGTTTGTTATGAAAATGAAGCAGCCAGTGTTTCTGGCATCCACTGATGCATGGACCACTTCCAAACCGCAGGTGCAACTAAAGTTTTAACTGTAACTTGAAGGAACAAGTCACAGAGGAATTATCAACAAGGAGTTGAAAACCGTAGTTTAGGCATTTAAATCCTTTATTATTTCTTTTTTTTTTAGAGCAATTAGCAAACACATATTTGACAAACAATCCTCTATAAATGACATCCATTCCATTTGTGTTATCTTTGTATCAAGCTCTGTTATTTTCCTTACTGAGCAGCTTTTTTGTTTCTTTGGTTGTTTTCTTCCTCAGAATTTATAGAATAAGGAGCATTGTTGTATTGTGGCACACAATTATTTCCAATAAGTGAAAACAACCTTGAAAAATACTCTGTGTGGCAACATAACACATTCAAGTCCAAACAAAAGAGACATTCGATTAAATATTAATTAAGCTTACAAAATAATTGAAACAAGTCAACATAACAAGTTTCATTGTTATGAAACTTGTTCCTTCAAGTTTCATAACAATGACTGTGGGTCATTGTTATGAAACAATGAATACCTACCCAAGAATTTTCTCTTCGGATGAAGATGAAAATGTGTGAAGGGACTCTTCCATCTTGAATGTGTCTTCTTTGTGCCCTACATGAAAACACACACACAAAAAGACAATTGTACAAAAACTCTTTGGTCAAAACAAAATGCATAAGATCCGAGAGGAAGTGCAGGAAGGAGCTCTGGATGTATGGAGCAAAGAGCAAAACAGCGCTGCCCTTCCGATACACACACCCATGTCTGTTATTAAAGTAACATTGTTTATGTATATGAATGAAAACAGATGACATTAACAACGTTTTAATAATTAACACAATATTTCAGGAGCAGGAATGACAAACCATTTTAATATAGTAGGATTAATACTGAGATTCTACATAATATTTTATGAATATTTTAGAGATAATCATAAAATAATTTTAATTTCACATATTTGATTTTATTGCTAACTTATATTCAGAAGAGTTTATGTTACATCTGGTTGACATTGATTGTGTTTCTGATCCTAGTTTGTGAAAACTGACTCCTCTAAGAGTTTATTTCATGATCAGTATCAGACAATAGAACTACTGTAGTGACTCACTAGTGCTAGGTATAATTTTTCAGTTGTATAACTACTTTTGTTTACAGTAAGCTATGAGCTGATAATGAAAAGAATTATTTCAATCATTGACTGTCAAAGTGGGTATATCACAGTCAGGTATGTATTGAGGAACATAAGCAACCAAAAAGCTTTTTTTATTGATCTATACCTTTTTAAGATTACTATTATTATTCTTTTTTCTCTAACATTTTTCTTAACTAGTGTTTTCTACAAAGTCAAAGTGGAAACGTATCTGGATCATACCTTAATCTTGGAGCTGAAGATTCTGTGTGCACTTATTTGTTTTATTTTTATCTTTAATAATTTCATGCTGCATGTAAAAATCTTTCAGTTTTGCTTAGCAGTTCTAAATTTAGAACATTAATATTTTTGCCTAAATTTTGCACTGCTACTATTCTAAAGTACAGATTCTAATCAAGATGTAAATGGATGTCACAGATAGAGCAGTCAAACCAAACTGCACCAGTACAAGTGAAATTTACCCACTAAATAAAACTGACACTGCATGCTTTGCTTTTGTGGTTTTGAGCATAAATCCTGTTGTGTGTTATCAGCACATTTGTACAACTTTGGCGTTAGGCCTAACATACATTTTCAAAAAGGAGTACTCATTTAAATCAAGGTTTGTATAGCAGCTGGTGAATTATGAATAGGTCAGCGAGCATGTGGCCTTGGGGATTACATTTTACAGTATTTGCAGAATTACCTGACAATATTTAGAGAGAAAAAATGCACACACAAATGCAGAAAACAGATATGCAATACCTGGTCCCTAAAGAACAAAAAGAGGCAGAGATTATCTTAATAAAAAGATTGCAGGAGGAGTTCATCAGATTCTCTTTAGGATTAAATAACACTTTTGTGAATTGGTGTGTTATTAAATGGAAATAGTTATTAAATGGAAATAGTAACAAGCTGATAACCACAAGTAGTTATCAGCTTGTATGAATAAAAAGGAAACTTCAAAAAACCACGAGTCAGAAGTCCTGCTTTTGTTATGCTATGCTCCTTTGTCTTAGTAGTTTCTAACATGTTTTATATCTTTGTATTTCCAAAGGCATAAATAGAGACAGATGTGAAAATGTGATCGCAAATGTTTCTACTCACCTGCAGTGTTTCTCTGTGCTTTGATGACAACCCACTATGGTTGTTTTTCAGTATCTATAAGAAAGAGCAGATCATTGGTATAAAGCATGCATAAACTTATATAGCATAATATTTAAACTAATGGCCTGCATGCAGTGTTAAGTGTCTACGAAGTAGAGATACATCTACATAACATGGTTGTGGAAAAAAAGTAAACCAATTCAAAGTTAACAAAAAAAGACATTTAATGAGAAATGTATTTATTTCTCAGGAGTGATGAGAACGTTAGCCGAACATTATTTTAGAGCTTTTTAATTTAATTTAATCTTTCTTTTATTTCAGTTTAGCTGAATCTCTTACGTGTGTGGTTAGAGGTATCGAGGGAGATTAATCTTTGGGTTAAAACGAGCAGGTTTACTTTTTTTTTTAAATGAAAGTTAGCAGTTGATGGTTAAATTAGGATTAGCATTAAGGTTACCTGTTTAGTGTTTAGTCTTCCTTTTAGTCCCATCATCTACAGTCTTTAATCAGAGTCAGGCTTCGGATGTGCTAATCACAGAGGTGTTTACAACACGCAGAAATCGCATGGAAGAAATGCACAAACAGAAGGAGTTTAGCAGAGACACTGAGATGTTGCAGGTAGCGACTGAGTTCAGTAGGTTAGGTTTGTTCCCTTAAACAAACAAGCAGAGTATCAGTATATAGATCCCTTAACTAGCCGGACATATTTAAGGCAATATTATGATATATATGAGAGGAGTTCTTACCTCTTTAAAACTCCATAAGAAAGTCTGTGTGAATCAATATGTTTATTCACTTCAGAGACTGGGTTGCAAGAAAACAGGTATTAGTTTTAAGTAGAGATCAAATATTCATATTGGGCAAGTTGAAGTTTTCTTTATTAAATATTTTAGCTGGTGTCTGACAGAAATCAACAAAAAATAATGAATGAAGGAATCAAAATTAAAAGAGAAATTTAATTTACAGCTTGGTTTTCTCCTATTTATTAAGTATTCCACTCAGGATTTAGGTTTAAGTTATTTTTATTAAATACTTTATGTACAAATACAGATTACACACAGAACAAAGCACAGTTTATGAATTACACACTGTGGTGAATGCTTTCAGTCCAAACAATAAAGATGTGTTTTTCAACATTCCCTAAATTCACAATAAAACCAGGAGTAACTTTTATTTCTGGTGTCAGTTACTGTTATGTTATGCTTTAAATTAGGAAGGGAACCTGGTTATTGAAATATTTAGAGTTCACAATGTTGAACAATTCTTTAAAGAAATGTTTAGATCATTAAGACATTTTACATTCAGGTCTTTGATTCTTTTAAGACTGGTTTCCATTTGTTGCTTTTAAGCAGTCTTTTATGTTAACTCCTTTTAAAGGAATGTGTTGTTTTCTGTTGGTTTGCTACCATGGTGATACTTCTGGAAAATTAAGCACCTGCTGAAATGACCAAGAAGACTGCAGGTCCGCATTAGACTTCAAGGAACACACTTTTCCTGAACATATTTGTTTTATATAGACCAAACTAATGAAGGTGTGTTGGTCATATCACTTAATCTTACAATAAATTGGTTCTACATTGGTCTGGTCGAAAACATCTTAAGTTGTGCTACAATATGAAGTTTGATAACTTAATGGGAAAGTCCTTATCCTTTAATTTTGTCAAGTCAGCAGGTGAGAATTGTCCTACTTCTCTGAAAAAAGGGGAACAATTCCTTTGTTCCCATGAATTACACTTTATTAGTGTAATAAATGCGTCAAGACGGCAAAAGTCTTGATGTAAATAAAGTTATAGCTATAACAGCTATAGTTAACTGTTATATACATCTTCAAATAACAGTTATAACAGTTAATATAACTGTTATAATAACTAGAGCAGTTATGTAAATAACTGTTATAGTTATTTACATAATAACTGTTAATAACTATAACAGTTATTTAAATAACAATTACTGTTAATTGTTATTTACTGTTACTGTTACAGTTTACTGTTAAACTGTTATTTAACAGTTTAACAGTTAAATAACTATAACAGTTATTAACAGTTACTATAACTATAACAGTTATTATGTAAATAACTGTTATAGTTATTTACATGACAATTGGAATATTGAAAATGCATCTGTTTCTGTAAAAAGACATCAACTGTTGTAAATGATGGCAAAAGAAAGTTCTATTTAGGACTGGAGGATTAAAACAAAACATTACCTTGTGATAGTCATAAATCCTATGATTTGCATGCATATTGTATGCACTTTGTTTTTTCATATTTTCTTGTTCAATGAATGTATCTTATTTTGAATTGGGGTATTTTAATCTATACTCCTTTCGACTTCAAATTAAATTGGGATATTTTATTTTATAGGAAAAGTCTGAGATAACTAAAACGGATGGAGTCAGCCAAATTCTACAACAATCAATTAAATGTCAAATAACTCTACTGTGGTCTAAAGAATTAATCCGTTCGGGCCAGAATGGTGGAAACAAAACACTCCACTGTTTACTACTCTCAAGTGGGGATGTTGTAGTGAAAACTGCAACAGTACGTGCAGATCTTTGTATTTATTTGTGGGAATGCATGTTTACTGTCCATTTAGAAGCTCTCACACTGACAGCAATACCATGAAGGCGTATGGCTACTTGCACTGCACAGATTTAATAGCTGACTTACAAAGTGTAGTTGAAAGTAATAAAGAAGTCGGGAACTGGAGGTGCAGTTGTGACATTCATTGCGAGGTAATTACAAAATGGATAATTAACACATTGATACATGCATGTATTGTGAAGCTGTTTCTGTTATGTTTAAATTCTACAAAAGACTTTTGGAAATATCTGATGAAACACTTTATTTTTCTAACATGATTATCACTGAATATGTTTCCAATTAGACAGTGACATCAAACGATAATAAGAGAGAGCAACACCTTATGTTCCAGTGAAACAGGTGACACCTGTGCTTTACTTCATATAACAATATGTTCTGTCATTATGAAGCATTTATCTTTTGGTGTTATGTTACAATTTCCCCCATCCTCCTGGGAAACTGCTTGTTTTATTTGTGTCAATGTTGGAACAATTCACTGGCCAAAATATTATTTTTCACAGCCTTTGTGAACATATTTTGCTTTTCAACTTCTGTCTCTGAATATTTTAATGATGCTGACACAGAAGCAGAACAGAAACAACATCCTACTAAAACGCAGGAGGTTGAAGTCACCAATTTCGCAATGGCTGCATGACTATGTCTAATTCGGTGAAAAGAATAAGGGGTCGGCTTGTGAAACTTTAATAACAACTCCAACGAAGCCAATAAATGGAAACCAATCTGTTACAATCACACATATACTCTCTATGAACAAGTCTGTCAAAATTGTGAAATTTCTGCAATAGGGACAATTGAGTTAATTTAAAGAGCTAATTTAAGAACAATCATCTTGTACATGGGTGATTATGTTTAAAGGTAAAAAAAGAGACTTGATTGTGTATGATTTTATTCACACATCAGAATATTATTGATTATATCTTTTTTTATTTTATTTTAAAATTTGATGATGAGAAAGGAAAAGTTACATTTCTTTTTTTTATGAAAAAGTTGAAAAAAGGTTTCAAAAGAGAAGAGGAGGTCACAAATCTGGAGCACCTTCAGTATCTACCATAGGGATGTTTTCTGTAGCCTCCTCTTGTCAGGCGTAAAGCTGGAGCTTTGAGAATGGGTCTGGGGCTTGTCCACTCTTCTTCTGTGGGAATATACCACATTCACTTTTGTGAAAACTAAATCTCTCAAAACATATGGTGCACATATGTATTGAACTCTATCGTCTCACAGAATGTTTCAGCAAAGAAAATAAATTGCATCCTGGGAAATACAGGGTTCTCTCACAGCAGGAAATTACTGTCATAACCACTTTTCCCTCTACTGGACCAGTACTGAGATTAGACTGTCAGAGACTCCTTCCTTAAAGGCAAATTACATAAAGTTGGCCACCTTTGCTATGGCACACTGCACTGTTTTCAAGTACGCGTGTTTATGAAGCAGAAAATTAAATTATTGGCTGCTTGGTTTTCCTTTGGTCTGACCTCAACACCCCAGTGCTTAAATTCATTGTGCTGAAAATAAATGAACCTGCAAAAAGACAACAACAATCAGCTAACCGTTGATTTCATTAGACCTTGCCAATGGAATTCAAATTATCTTTTATACTTACAAGGCATATTTTCAACATTAATAAATCTTTTATTTTCCAACAGTATTTAGGCCTGTAGATCACAACAGTCAAATTCAGCTCCATGTTAAAAAATTAGAAATATATGATAAAAAACAAACATGGGAAAATTATTTTATTGCTTGCCACTTTGCTGCTCTCCACTGTGAGACAATAAAGGATATTTCTATTCTATTCTATTTGTGGGGGAAAAAATTACACAAAAAAAGAAAAATATATATATGTGTGTGTGTGCGTGTGTGTATACACACATGTACATACACACCATTGGTAAATATTGGTTATCGGCCATAACAGCAATATTAATATTGGCTATAAATATTGGCCCAAGTTTTTTTCCAGATGTAGAAAAAAATAAACTGTTACAGCTAATTATCATGCAAACTTTATGCTCACAAACCACACCCTTAGTCATCTCACAGTTTGGCTGCTTACTCCCTGAAATGTTCTAAGCTTTTGGGGAGGGGTTGGATCTCCAAAGGTTTTTGGTCACAGAAAAAGCATATTTTAAAATTAAAAACCAGTGAATAGATTCAATATAATTTACCTGTTTTTTAATACTCTAAAGACTTATTTAAAGTTTTCTGACTCTAGCATAAGATTAAAATTAAAGTTTCTATTGCTGCATTTTCAAATATGCTATTCTAGAAAAACAAGTCTTTGGACTTGAAGAAGTCTAAAGATCATGTAGCTTTCAGAAGCATCCAAGAATGAATCATATGCACACAACAGAGGTTAGTTTTATGGAGAAAAAAAAGCCTTTAAGGGCAAAACACCCAAAAGAAAAAACAGCTTGTTGCCTCATAAGCTTCCACTGGTGCATTCACAGTTTCAGTTTTAGTTAAATGCAGCTTGCAGTCAGGTATCGTAGGAGGGGTGATGCGTAGAGGAGCGGCTCGCTGGGTCAGGAAGTGGGCTGCAGGGCTTTTTTCTTTGTCTCTTGGTTGGTTTTAATAACAGTGTAGCAGCTGTTTGGGCTGCAGAAACTGCCAGAATGTTTGTAACATCCTTCATTGTACTTGTGAATATAGCTAATTACTTGAAATAATAGTGGAAAATTACAATAGCTTTTTTTCTCCTTCTCAACAAGAAAAACAGTGCTAATTCCTAATATATTGCCAGGCCTAGCACTAGACTTTCCCCAGTGCAAGTGCTGAGAATAGGAGCTAAATTGTATTTTAATTTTATGATTGGTCTTGATAAGTCTAAGAATGCGCTACACAGTAGGCAAAGTTTACTCGATAAAGAACTCAATTAATCAACCTCAAAATTGCAGAATAATTTTTATTGATGGGCCAATCAAATAATCAACCCCCTTTTCAGCTTTAATAATAGGTTTTGTTGAACTTTTTCTAAATTAAATACTCTACACTGGGTCCTTGTCAGAAGAAAAGGATGAGAGTGACTATAGTTCACGGTACAAACTTTTTTTAAACAGCAAGTAAGCCACACTTACCATAGCTGTTGTACGATTCATCACTGGTTCCGTGTCCATGTTCATAGTATTCTGAAATGCTTTAATAAACACACAAACAAAGAAAAAACATTCAGGATAAAGGATGCACTTTTGTGTATAAATAATGCACAAAACCAAACAAAGTTAAGAAATATATATATCTGCAAAGTATTCATCCCACTTGAAATTGAATCTTCCTATTTGTAGATTTGCAGCAGCAAATTTCAAGACCTCATAGATATTTGGAATTATGAAGCATGATAAATGTGACCCCCATGTGACAAACCAACAGAAAGTAGTGCATAACTGTGAAGTGGAAGTAAAATAATACATTCTTTTTTTCACAATTTTATTAATCTAGAAAGGAGAGTGTGTTTTGGGTCTCAGTCCCCCTGAGTCAATCCTTTGTGGTACTACTTTTTGTTGAATTAGATTTAGGCCTAATTTGTGGGGATTTTGACTTGACCATTCCAATATATGACTATGCTGTGTTACAAAATATTGCACCGTAGCTGTACATTTGCTATCCATATTTGTTTTTAGTAACAAAAAGCGATGTACCATTTTCATTTCATTTCAGTTATGCTTCACTTTGTGCATTAACACATTTGTCAGCCACTGTAAATAAACCACTAATTCAAGAATCAACAGTTTCACAATTACTTTATAAAATACTCACCCTGTATATCAGTCCTCATCTAAACTGTCAGTATCACTCTACTGTGAACGAAAGTTTTCATCTGAAGTTGCCGACCTTTAAAAGCAGCTCATAAATGTGTAGCTTTTACTCTGTGGGACAGCTCATTAATCCAACAACAGATGGGCTCTGTAATGTTTAGAAACTTGCCTGAAGAGGTGTAAATAAAGCATTTGTTTAGGACTATTCACATCTGTGAATTAATACACATTTGGAGCTCCAGTGGGGATTTTCAACAACAACCGTGGAGATTGTGGGATTTACTGATACATTTGAACTCCTCCAATTGTTCAATGATGTGCTTTTAATGGCCATTGGAGATGGATGCCACAGCTTCTGTATATGTAATTTTCCTACTTTTCGCCATGTCTTATTCAGGTACTAAAATATGTGTTGTTGAGCTTAGAGAATTATTAGAACAAGCCCACAGAAAATGGGTAAAGGAGCCTGAAACAAAATGATCTTCAGAAGCCAAATCTCAGATTGACAAATTTAGAAAACTGCAGCCTTTAATTAGAATTTTTTTTTTTTTCAGTGAAACAATAGCCTCCAAACTGATAATGGAATTCAAAACTTTTGTATCTTTATAAATGGTCCAGATATTTGTGCAGGGAGTTGTGTTCTTGCAGTTGTATGTGTCTGTAAAAATCACCTCTTTGTCTGAGTGCTGTAGTTTTCATCATAGGCTTCATAAGTCTCATCTTCATATTCTTCATCATATCCGTCTTCATAGCCCTGCAAGAAAAGAAGCAATAAATATTAAAGCTGACATGTTTTCTCCTTCATGTCCAGTGCAGCTATGTAAAGATGAATACTTAATACAGGCCATACTGGGCTACATGGGAAAAGGCATTCCTTTCAGTCTGTAATGCCCAACGGCAATTATTGATTAAAGCTGGCGAAAGAACATGCCTCACTTTTGAAGCCTAATGAGCAATTTCTGAGGCTCAAACCGGATCTTGAAAGTTTAGACATACAGATATGGATTTTTGGTAAAGAAGTGTAAAAATCTTTAAAAATAAATCTTTCAGTGCTGTATCATATCGCATTATAAAAATAATTGACCAACATGCAACTTTTGATTTGAGCATATTTAATTGGAAGAAAAAGAAAAGAAGCCACATTAGATAGAGAATAGTTTTTAATAAACTTACTGGTGGCAGGATTGATTGTACCTGTAAAAATCAGCTTAAAGGCATAAATGTAACTGTAGCATTTTCTGTATTTCTGCTTTACTTTTGTAAGTTGACCAAAGTTATTGGAAACTTTTAATTGGTAATCCATGACATGACTCTTTTCTTATATATATCCCTGGGGATATATGCCACTAGAATAGATGAGGACCCATATTTATCTTGCAACCACACAGTAATATGACAGTAAGGGAAGTAATAAGGAAAATTTCCAAAGGTCACTGCTGGATAACTACAGCAAAGAGTTGTATATTTGGGTCAGCAAACCTCCATAACAACCATTAAAGGCTATCCACATAGCAACCATATGTTTGGGATTACCCTTTGCACCATCATTACAAGTGAAGGGAAGCATTTGTTAAACCAAGTTTGCTCTTTAAGTGGAGTTTTGTGCTTTGATTCAGTAGACAAAAATTTTAAAAAGGATGAATATGTGGTTAAAAAAACTGATATTCACTGTAAAGTATGGTGGAGGATGTATGTGGCAGGGTTTTTTCTCTATTACAAATGTCATTGTTAGAATGTATGCAACCAAGGAAACTAAGAATAAATATGAGTCAATACTGAGCATTTTAGTTGGATGGTGAATCAAAAGAAATGGGCAAAACAACACAGAGAAGGTGTACAAAAATAACCTTCTTCAGTGACCATCACAGTCCCTAGACCTTAGGCTAATAGAAAACATGTTGGGAAGAGCTGAAGAGCAGACTGCACGACAGATTGTGGAGAGAAGAATGACCAGAGTTTCTTTTCTCTGTGTGGTTCAATTTTGTGAAATGTTAAAGGGAAAACTATGTGATGCCCTGTTGGCCAAACGGGGTCAGCAGCGGTACAGATATTTGATAAAACCAGGGTTGCTGATAATTTTTTCTGTGTCCATAGATACTTTAATACAGGTAAAATGACCAGGCAGCAGCCGGTGATGTTCAGCAAGAAGAAAACTGATTAAACTACACGGAGCACAGCAGCAACCACCTACGCTCAGATGGTTAGCCAAATATCTCCACTTGAGATAACTACATAAAAACATAAACAGAATTACTAATACATTACTGTGTTACACAAATCTGGAGTTTGAACTTCTGCTAGTAAATATATATTGCAACTGTTTATTAAACATGTTTTACATGTCACAATTAGTATAAATTTTTAGCTCATAAGATCTTATTGATAGAATATTATGTTTTTATTGGTAGTGCTGAATCAAATGTAATTGCATCCAGGAAAACAACCTGAGGTGCTTCACAATCCTATTTTTGGACTTCTCATTTTTCCAATTTTCATTGATTTACTCATAAAATCCACTTTAAAAGAGCTGTTCAGTTTTACTGTCCAGTGGATGAGTGTTAATAAACTCTGCAGAGATACTTTCAGTTACGACTATGTGCTGTGAGTAATTAAGTTTTACGAGGTGATGTGAGTGCCTAGTTGACGTCTTTCTCGTGGATTTGGTAGAAATTCTCCCAGAGGCACCACTAAATCTGAAAAATGCAATTTCACATCCTTTCCAAACTTTGGTTCCTTTCAGATTTTCTATTAGCTAGAATTTCAAAGATGCCTTATTACACTCAAATGACAAAAGTATTTATTTGCGATCTCAGGATCAATATTTTACAAGCTGGAATGTCCCATCTCAGCAAAACAAAATAAAACAATTTACATGTTGTGAGCCATATGTGCAAATATTTTAGAGGAGAAAACAACTGAAAAAGGGGTGGAACTATAATGAGCTGAAACTAATTTACCAATTATTGAATACTACTCAAACATCGGAGTAAACAGCTGCTCAGTTCAACAGAATTGTGATTTTTTTAAAAGAAAAGTAAGGATACTCTTGTTGTGATCCTTGCGTTCTAGTTTTCTTTGTGTTTTGACCATTTCTTTGTTGCTTATATATGCCTGTTAGGTCTTGCCATACTTAGGCCATCCTTCTACATTTGAATTTATTTTTCTTAGATTATTATAAGGCTTTTTTTCTAGTTGGTTGCTATACCCTTTAAGTTTTGGTTCATCTCCATCTGCATTGTTAGTCCTCCTGCCTCAGTTTCCCTTTCTCCTTGCCACGGCTGCACCATATCTCCTCTGATTAGTTTATCCCTGCCACAGAGCTTCAGCTCCTGATTTTTCATTGTTCATTGCTGGATTCTTCTGTTCCATTTATTTGCTTGTTTCCATGCTCGTGCTCCTTTTCCTGTTTACCTCATGCAAGACCTGTAAATTTCTCTATTGCAATCTTTAGTGACTACCTACGCCTTTCCCTGCCTCAAGCAAGCAAAACATTACAACTGAAAGACCTCCATCTGTGAGTAGTTATTAAGCTGACATGAAGGTTGGCCAGAGGTGGCTCATTGCTGCATCTAAAAACCTTCAGTGTTGAGGAATGATCCAGAGGATGAAGAGGGAGATGACACAGCCAAACCTGCTTTTGAAAAGCATGATATAGCAGCTGAAACTGAGAATGATGCCAGGATACACATGGTGGCAGATTCTGCAAATCATGTCTTTTCTCAATAGACATTAACACTGAGTATTTGGATTTCTTTAGGTTTTTTATCTTTGCGGTTTTCTTCTGGCTTTGGTTTTTCCAATCTTAGTTATTTCAAATCCAGAAACAAATTTTAACATCAAATAAAGAAAGCCCCCCTAAAAAATGTAGTTTTCAAACTGATTCATTACTTAAAAGGAAAACTATTCAAACTATTCAAAAGGTTAAAACCACTATTGGCTAAAAAGGAACACTGTGGCCACACTCACATTTGCTAAAATACAACTCGATCATCACATATTTTGGAAAGTGTGTGTCCTGTTAACCTGGTTGTAAAGCTAAAAAGTTTTCAGAAAAAAGAACATTATACCAGCAGACAGACATGATGGTGGTGGAAAGATTATCTGGGGCTGTTTTGCTGCTTCAGGCCTTTAAATTTACTTTTTAAAAGAAAATCCTTAAGTAAATGTCTGGCCATCAGTTTCTAACCTCAAGCACACCAACACCTCTGAATGTCTGACATTCAAATTTGTTTAAATTGTCTGAAACATTTCCGTGTGACAAAAAGGAATTATTGTTCTTTCATAAAATTGACACCTAAATGTGTTAGCTGCCTTGTATCAACACGTGTGTATGTTTCTCGTTTCTTCTGTTTCATTGCTGTCTTACAGATGCCGTTTTAAATATTGAAATTTCAAAAGCCTGACCATGAACTCAACCTGCAAAATACAGTAGCTATTATGTTTTGAGATATGAATTATTTCATGCTCTGTTTTTGAATAAATACATTTTATGTAATGCCATTCATATGATTTGAAAACAGAGCATATTTCTGAGAACATCTTGTTAATGTTCCTTAAAGGGGATTTTAATTCAGTAACACATGAACAGATGCCAGGGCCCCCAGGTGTCCTGAGACTGCAGTGGAACCACACAGCAGCCACAACTCCAATAAGCTCACCTCAACATCTCCCAACCATCTGCACCAAAACACTTTCAAACAAAAGAAATATTTAAATTCACAATTTCATGTATCAGTGAAAGGTGCTATTTAAATTAATAATATTTGCTTACTTGCTGCATTCTGTGGTTTGCTGTTCATAGTTATCAGTTATATCTTAAGAAAGAAAGTTGACTAGGAAGATCAGCTCTGCTTTATTTAGTTTATGTTCCAGCACCAATTCAAAACAAACAAACAAAAAAAATCATCTCAAGGTATTTTACAAGGAAACAGCTTCAAATCACATTATGCAGTCAAATCTATCTTATTCATTAGTATAAGCTCAGCTTCAAGTTCAGATACTGCCATTCCAATTAGACCACAATTATAATACATTGTATAGTCAAACTTAGTTAATTACACATTTCCAGCTATTTATCTAATAAGCCATTTCAATAAAATCTGGTCATTGACTTTATAACAATTCCTCCTTCTGAGTAAGAATGTGGTAAAAGTGGAAGGAAACAACTTCCTTTTCACAGGAGTCACTTATCAACGACATAACTAAATCTAAAAGGCCCTCTCAGAAATCATAATCAGCAAAATAAATACTAATCAGAACACTTTCTTGTATTTTAAAAAAATGATTGCATTATTAGAATAATCAGTAACCACAGAAACACAGAAACGTTTAGGTAAAGGTGCTCCAGCCATTGCTTCCTC
Organism: Gambusia affinis; assembly: GCF_019740435.1. Taxonomy (NCBI): domain Eukaryota; kingdom Metazoa; phylum Chordata; class Actinopteri; order Cyprinodontiformes; family Poeciliidae; genus Gambusia; species Gambusia affinis. Next base: position 16,319,271 of record NC_057880.1, read on the forward strand.
AGAAAGATAAGAGAATTCGTCTAAGTCGACATGACATCAAAATTCTCTGCATTGTCATTTACAGCAGCTATTATGGCAATTTTACATGGAATATAGAAACTAACCTGCTGGATTACTGCAGATAAACCATTGTTGAAATATGAAGTTAAAAAAAGATTGTTTGGGTTGGATGTGGTCCAAAAACAGTCTAACAGCTGGAAATGAGGTTTGGGTTGGTCATGCTGTGAGTTTATCTTGCAGCAAACAAGAGATAAAATTAATTACACAAATCTCAAACAGTGTGGCATTGATTTTTAAATAGGAAAGTGCAAAGGGGACGTGTTTACAACAACATAATGATCCTAAAGTCATAAAGGAGTCCATAAGTCTGTGCTACACAAGTTGCAGTAGATTTTTTGTATTACTTTTTCCTGTTCTAAACATCACAGTTTTTATGAGAAATATCTCTCAAAAATCTTTCACTTTTCTCCTTTTATATATTTTGAAATATCAAGTGTACCCTTTCAGATAAACACACACATTTGGGGGCAATGCCTCCACATTTGAAAAAAAAATAAAATAAATAAAAAATCATATTTAAAAAAGCTGGGTGAAACATGTAAGACTTCATCGTATTCTTTTTATCTCAGAGAGAAATCCTACTCTTTCATGAGAACATATCTAAAAGAAAGCAACTCCAAATAATATTCTGTCAAATGGTTTATTCATGAGAACGGGAATAATCAGTCTCAGCAGACCAAACAGCCCAAGTTGAAAATAATGTGAGGCCACAGTGTGTGCAGAGCAGTATAGTCAGCTATTGTTTTCTTATTTAAAGTGTTGGATTTTGCTCATTAGAGAGATTGGGAAGAATCTGAAGTGCTCTTGTTTCTTTTTCATCATGATCTAATTTCCTCTAATCCTTTTCTGAACATGCTATTTAAAATAAAGCTCCACCGTAAAATATACAAGAATCATTTCCCTTTAAAAAATAAAGAAAAAAATCAATTGCTTTTAATGCGCCAATAAAATGTTGTGCCAGATGCAGCCCTGGAGGCAGACAATATCTTCCATTTCTGTCTGCAGCAATACAGAAACAGTATAGCTTTTAATGTTGAGTTTGTCTGTCTTTTTTTCAAGGTTTGGGACACAAAAGAAGAGACATCAGCGTGAGAGACATCTGTGGTGATGACATAAAAGAAATTACATTTACTGCGCTTGTACACAGGATCGTCTCCCGTTGAGTAATGCTGATTCAAACTGCTCCGCTTTCTGTGTGGCTTTATTTGTGTGAACATGAATTTGACTAAATTAAAGTTAGGGATTATGTCAGGGATTAAGTTGTTCAGGGGATCCTCTATTTCTCCCGTTCTTGCATGAGTCTCTACCCACAATAGCAGAGTCAGAAACCCGCATATCTCGGTAATTAAACATTTTGTGAGCTATCCCATACGGAAATTGGCTATACTGAACCACGACTGTAAAGCAGTCAGTGGATTAATTTTGGAGAAATAATGGGTTATAAAAATAAATCTTCCATTTTCTTTTCCTTTTTTTTTTTTTCTTTTAATCATACAAAGTCATATAACCCAAAAATGGACTGCATCTAGACATTGCTTTTCTTGGTTTATTGACCATTCAAAGTTTTCTTTATTACAAGTTAAATTCATGACACAGAAACACATCCACAGGTTTTCTCCCTACAACTAGGTTGGCAATTTTGGAAATATTAGTCTAAACATGCGAAAACCTAATTAATTTTTTCTTTATTGGGAAGATCTGTGAAGCACATCAGCTCACCATGAGGAAGGTATTGATATAGTTATCTCCAAAGGTTCCCGCTGAGTCGCATCTTTTGATTAAATATTGCAATGCATTTGAGATATGCTGTCTAATGTTTCATTGTCTTTTAACTGTGTCCCAGAAGATAAAAATTAAATCCAGACAAAATTAGTCTGAGAATATTTTTTGGCTGTACACACAAAAATATTACACAGTTGTAATACATCTGTAACAATGCATGACCAAGGTTAAAAACATTTTAAGAATAGTGCTTGTTATTTAAAAAAAAAAATTAAACAAATCTAAAGAAATTGCCATAATAAAAAAAGCAGCTTCTTTAGCTTTTGCCTGTTTGAACACAAACTGTGAATCAGCCAGTGATGGGAAGTTCAAGTCTTCAGAGAGTCGGCTCTTGTGGTAGACGTGGCTGTTAAAGAAGAGCAAATGGCTCTTATATTATTGCCATTTGTAGCCTTATATATCAGCTTAACTTGGCAAATATGAATGCCTTGTGTAACTATCACAACAGGTGCAATTTGCTGCAAGTATATAATTCCTATCTAAGATGTTAAAAGTCAGTGTAAAATATACAAAGGTCAGAGGTCACTACAATACCTACAGCTAATTAGATATGTGTCTGTAGCACATGAGTTCAGTCATATTCAACAAATAAGAGTATGCATTCAGATAAAGGTCCAGTAGTCAGATTAAAAGTACCTTTTGACAACAGCATTTAAAATGGTATTAAATATGCTTTTCATTAAACTCACATTTTTGCAAAAAAGAAAAAATGTTTTCTAATTGCTCTAATTAATATTCTAATCATGAATGTCATGTTTTCATTACCTGTAATTAACAAAAATAGAGCCTTTCAAACATCTGTGTGTAATTAATCTCTACAGTGTATTTCATTTAGTGATACATTTCCTGAAATGAATAGACTTTTCAATAATATTCAAATGAATTGAATATGTATGTATAATTTCCTATGCGCTTCAAAAGTGTCCTGCTTGAGACTCTTCCCCACCTACCCGATTGGCTCAAAAGTTTCGCAAACAAGGCATAAGGTATTGCCAGACCACATGGCTTGGTGGTGGAGGAGAAGCTACAGTCCTCAGTTCAGTGGTCCATGGTTTGATTTCTGGCCTAGGCTATTTGCTGCATGCTGCTTTACGGATACAGGTATGTTTCTGTTTTACATCAGACTCCCATTATCATATTGTCATTCTAGAACTAAACACTCGGGAGATATGGACTTTTGCATGTCATACAGATGGTATTTTGTCAGATATATTCTATCTGTTTACATGTAGCTGAATATTACATTTCCGTCTGTAAAAATGCAAGCTTCACTGCAACAGTGACAACGAAAAGCATCTTTGGGGGCGAGTATTGTTTGGCCTGTCAAGAGTCAAAGGAAACAGAATCATTTGTTAATCTCTCCTCAGCTTATCTCTTTTTCGCTGACCTCAGTATTGCTTTCATGCATAACATGCATTCAGCTTCAAGAGGGTATTATCTGTAAACAGGCCAGTCTCTAATTAATGAGGCTTGATTCCTCCAGTTTGACACTCATCTGTAAAAACAATTAACTGTAGTGCTTTTTTAACACAGAGGAGGACATAAATCAAATGTTAACACAAGAGTGGAGTCCTCGCCCGGTGTAATTAGGACAGCAAGAACCTAAAGGCCCTTAGCACTGTGCTTCATTATCAATTGACAACCTGTATGTCCCCTGACAGTGACTGATCTTCATAGGGAGGTGCCTTCTAAAGCCCACTATGCGTAACTGAACGGCGGTGTAAAATTAGATTTGCTGGCTTTTGTTTCTGTGAATAGATGGTGTTTTTCACATTTTGTTGCTGCTCATATAGTGTGGAACTAAAATAATTGGTTTGATTTTGAATCAATTTTTTGCTTTTAATAATTTTATGCAAACATAACAGTTGATAAGTTACATTGAACAATTTTAATATACATAAAGAAATTTATATAATTAGTGTCGTAATCTTTCAAAAAATAACTGCAGATTGAATTCCTGCTTCCCTTTTGAAAAGTTGTAATTAAGAGATTCTGCATAATTCTGATGTTATAGTTGATTGTCTTTTTTTATCACAATAAAAAGTGTATTTCATAAAGACTCAAAAATATTTTATTCTACCGTGAGCTCGCATCTCTATCTTAATGACCTCTTTCTTTGTATATGTTTAAAATTATATGGTCCTACAGCTTTCTTATTGTTTTGTTTTCATTCTTTTTTTTTTTTACTATTTTTCTACTGCACTTGTGTCAGCTGCAATGTTGCTTTTTATGAGTGCTCTGCAAATAAAGAGGCATGGCAGAGTAAAATTTAACTACGTGAAGAAACAAAAAATAATTGTACTAGCACAAATGCTGAATTGTGGAGATGTGAAGAAAAAGCAAAACATAACTTTGAAGCACTGAAGTGCAAAATAAAAGCATTTATCTCAACGGTTGATGAGGCTTGGTTGAGAGTGACTAGGCTGATAAAGGATTTTTGGCTGATTATCTCTGTCTCATTGCCAAACATTATATTTTATATAATAATTGTACATAAAGACCGTGGACACCATCTGTGTGGGATAAGGGGTTGCTAAGGCTATACATCAAACCGCACAAGAAAATTCTGAAGAGACTTTATAGGAAACTATTACCCAAGTAATGTCTGGTGTTCATATTCACCATACAGTAATTCTAATATCAAACTTTGTTTACTTTAGTGATATTAAGTAAATAATGATTGATAGCTGGTGTTAATGAAATGGATATAGAAACAAAACAAATCAGGCAAGTTGGTGTTATATGTTTGCATTTAAATTGCTAACAGGTGCTAATTGATTTCCCATCACAGGCAGTGTCAATTCCTTATGGTGCATCCGACGTCACTATGTATTCTACTGGAGAATTTTTATGTTATTTTAAATAACTTAATGAACATGTGTGCTGCATATACTTGTTTTATTACACAAATGAGTTCTGGATGGAAAATGACCATAGTTAATATAACAAATGATTACTCAGCAGTGAATATTAACCCATTGTTATATAATGTAATTACAGAGTATGCGTTAAATCCAGACATTTCACTTGTTCAATCTCAATAAATGAGTTTCTTTATCTTTTATGTTCAAGAAATAGATATGAGCAGATTTTGTTTTCATCTTAAAAGAGTGTTGTTTTTCTTTTCTCTTTTCCTTAAAAAGCTTTGTGCTTAATGGCATTAAAAACATTTTCTCCATAGCTTTGATTCAGTTGCAAGGTTCAGGATTAAAAACCATGCTGCAAGTTTCAATTCTTACTATCTATTTGTACTTGCTGTCTGTTACTAAAAGCTGTATCAGACTTTAAATCCTCTCCTCCATCATCAGTTCTGACATTAAGGGGTACCATTTGATCCAGAAGGGATCTGATCTTTAGCATTGAGCTAAGGCCATGGTCCTGGTCCATACTGAAAAGCATCAATCACATCTTTTATCTGCTCCCAGCTTTCCTTTCACACTTTTCACTTTGAGTTACTCACACTGTTTGTCTCGCTGCTTTCCGGAGAACGAGTGCCATTTCTCCACTAATACCACTTTAAACTGCCACTAAACAATAGCTAGCAGTGGTAATGTTAACACATCAGCTGCAGCCTAATGCAGTATGCAAACCTTAGGCCAACATCTAATGGCAGCTCTCTCAGCAAGAAAATTGTAATCTTCATTATTCTGAAGAGCCAAATATATATATAAAAAATATTTTTATGCCAATTAGCAAAAATGAAAAAAACAACAAAAAACCTTTCTATTGAGAGACACATTAAATTTTCCCCTGAAGGATCTGGCCCAAGAGGGAGAGGACTTGTGCCCTAATTATATTGCTACAAGTATGCACAAGGTTTGAAAGCTAAAATTCTTTATTCTTATTGAGTTTAAAATAAAGTAGCTCTTATTTTTTCTTGGTTATTGGAGACACCATCATATTTAAAAATCATAAATAAGTATAAAAGGTTAAAGCTGATTAGTATGTGTTTCTTCTGTTTGCCCATAATTGTTTATTAGTGAAATGCTAATGTTCCCAGGGCCCCGCCCAGAGTACTACCTTGCTTTGAGTGAGGATCACTGTCTAGTTACTTGGGTTGGATACAACAATTATTATTATCATAACTACCACTGTTGCATAATGATATGGATTGATTCTGCTATAGTTTTCTGTTTTATTTTTTTTATTTTTTATCTTGATTGTGTCTTTCAATAATAATGTTGCCATTATGTGTTATTCACAATGTAAGGTAACCTTGGGTTTTTAAAGTTACTGATAAAAAAATTGTTGTTATTAATAGTATAGAATAAAATATAAACCTTAATTGTCCCACAATATTATTATTATTATTATTATTATTATTATTATTATTATTATTATTATTATTATTATTATTATTATTATTATTATTGTTATTGTTATTGTGTTAGGGCAGAGATGTGATGCCAAATTATAATTATCCGTCCTGACCCTTGAATAAAGACAACTCACTTCAGAAATGTTGCAGTCCTTTAAAATGTCGGATAACATTTACTGTCACTGCACTGGCTTTAACTTAAATGACAACATGACAGAGTCCATTTATCACTATAGTCTCCAGAGTCTCCCTGTCCCATGAAGATATGAAAAAAATGCTACAAACATTATGGAAACATAAATCTGTCAAACAGTCAGTAAGTACAACAGCAAGCTAAAGAATTCATTTATATATATATATATATATATCCATGTAAGGTCTTATGAATGTGAAACAAACTAGTTTACGGCACAAAATGACACATTAAACTTCAGAAGATAAGTGGTACTGCACTATGTCCTACCTTTCTTGTTGTTCGAAAATAGTAGAAGTTTGCTTTTAGGCTAGCCATTAGCTTAATCCGCAGGGATTAGCTCATGTGAATTTATACTAAATGAAGTCATGAAGAGAGTTATGTACTGCAGGTAAAATTAGCTGCCTATAAGCTTTTAAGAGAACCACACAATTTTCAAATTGTAGCACTGCAAAACAAGGATATGATAGTTCTATAATTATGTAAGATAAATCAGATATGCATTTGCCATAGAAAATCATGCAGTCTTTAGTTTTAAAGATAGATTAGTAAAAAAAAAAATCATGAAATGTTGAATTAGATGCAGGAAATCAGAGAAGCAGCACAGGAAGAGTATGCATAAATATAATGTCAAATGCATATTTTTCAGTTTAAGAGTAACTGCACTCTAAAGTGTTGTGTTTTTCTTTATATATCTATTAATGAAAAGTATTGCCTTATTGAAAACAACAGCAGAGTAAATTACATGGAGTTGACAAAAAATACAACAGAAAGCAATAACACATTGTAATCATAAAACATGCTGTCTTAAAGTAAATGTGAGCAATGTGTGGTTTTTACAATACTGGAAACGAATGGTGACTCTGAAGAATAAGCTATATTAATTTCTGACTGCACAGACGGTGCTTAGTGGGATCAATTCTCAGCTGGTTTTATAGTCTCCCGGGGATTAGTCAAAGGGAAAAAAGAAACTTCAAGAATCATTTCGCACAAAGAGCTGCACTCCAGGAGGAACAGAGAAAACAAAGTATTGGTGTAAAGGATCCAGTAAAGTTGGATTTGAGGCAGGATATTAAAAGACAAACACTGAGATCACAAACTCCAGAGCAAACACTGATACACGATAACTGCCAGCTACCTAAAATGTTCCTTCAGAGTTTTAAATCAATAAAGCACTCAATTAGGAACGGTTTCAGACTTTTTCTGAGTATCACCTTTATAAGGCAGACTGACAGTTTGACAAAAATCCACCATTGAATATACTGTAGAGATACTACGTAATGCTCATGCACACAATATTTTCCTAAAGGAAAACACTGGGTGAAAAGGGGAAACCATGCTAAAGTTGCACATTGCAGGATTCAATAACTTTAGTGAATAAAAAATTAAGCTAAATCAGGTCTTTGTTAAAAAAGGTCTTGCTACAATCTTGAAGCATGGTTAAATGTAATTATTTAATGTGGTTAAAAAAAAAACAGCAAAGTGAGATATGAGAGAAGGGAATGTTCAGGACAAACTCATCTTTCTTTAATCCCCTCGTTTCCCTGCTTCCAGCCTCCTTCCCGACCTCCAATTACAAAGAGAAGAAATGCTTTGCTTTTTCGCTCCTCAGAAATACACAGGCTCTGCATCAGGACTCAATTTGGTTTGGTAATGAGTCTACGCTTGTGCATTTCCCCATGCAGACAGCCCAATCTTCAACTGCCTGCACACATGGGTTCTTTCTATTTTTTTTTTTTTCCTTTGCAGGAAAGCGCTGAGGAAATAGACTGGTAAAAGTGTTGCCTTTTTTAATCTGGATGAAACTTGGAGCACTTGGAACACTTCTGGTGTTCTCTTTGTAAAATGACCTTGAAAGATCCCTCAGATCTCAGGACAAGTTTGTCTTCAGCTTTGGCCGTACATAATTTTTCAACATGGAAACCCAGAACTATTTCAAGTAATGTGAGAAATTTTGCAGGCAGCTAGTCAAGGCACCAAGAGGCCCTTTAACTAGAGGATCTTTCTTTTTGCATTTTAGTGGTGCAACTATTTATCACCAATGGCTTCAAGGATTTGTGTCTTCAAATCCTAAAGGGAGACCTTTAGTGGTCCCATACATTCCACAATGTATGGGATTTATTCTTCAAACCAATATGCTTATTTAATTCCTAAAGAACAATACTGCTGTTTTGTAAATTTCATTCGCTAAACAGATGTATGCTAGCTGTGAATATTTAGGTTTTCACTCTGGAGACCAACATAGTTTCCCTCCCTTCTATTAGGCACTGGGAAATAGCTCAGACAAAGTAAATGCAAATAAAAATTAATGTCTTTGGAAAAGGTGCTTACCAGTCAATTTACAGATGCTGTCTAAAGCTGTGGCTCTTAAAGGTGCACTGGTGTATCTGAAGTTCATAGCAAATACCTTCATTGTTTTCCTGAGTTAGTCAGAATCTGCTATTTTGTATTCAGTCATAAATAGTTTTTCTTCACTCTTATTTGAAACAGTTTTTCTAATGTCTGTGATGACTCACTTGACTTCTGTTAGGTTGTAGTCGCACAGTCTTTTCTGCCCATGTACATTTACATACAGAGAAACATTTTACTTTGATCTAAACAGTGAGAAATAGTAGGGGATTCTGTTCTTTCAGGCATTTTAAGCATATTTTGATGCACTCAAATTTTAAATATTTCTTATTTATTGGCATAAAAAGTGTTAAATTCAATGTTCAACTGCTTCAGGAGAGGACTATTTACTTTAGCTTGTTCCATTGTATAAATGTTTTTAATTTCATTTCATTGATAAGGGACTCATATTGAATAATCATTTTGAACAGCACATATGTAAATGTACTCTATCGCATAAAATAATCAATGCAATGTTTTTAATGATATACTGCTTTAAAAAAGTCAACTTCACATAAATCCTCCCCTTTAATATAATCGTGTTTAGAATTTAAAAACCAGAAGGATTTCAGTTGGGTCTTCTTGTGTGTGGTGCATTTTTTTCAGCAGTACTCTGGCTCCTTTCCTCTGTCTAAAACATCCACGTTTAGGTTAACTGGCAACTCTAAATTACGTTTTTTGGTGTGTCAGCTACTTGTTTAGGTGGTACACTGTCCTTCTCTCATTGATGGCTGACATTAGCACCAACCCTCCAGCTGTTGAATGAGATGAAGCAAGTAAAGAAAATGGATTGATGTGTCTTGTTAGTCCCTGATCGTACAATATTTCCCATATCTCTTTTCATTTGTTCATGCTGTTTGTTTGTATTGATTGATGTGTTCTTCTGCTTCAGTTCTGCAACATTCCTGTAGCTGTCTGTTTGAAATACTATTTATTGTACTTTTTGTATTGCATTAACACACCAGTGCCTTATACTGCTGCACATTTTCATCATTCTGGTGTTATTGTTTATTTCTGATAAATGAGTTTGAATCTTCTTCTTGTTTGCATGCAAAGCACTCAAAAGCAATGTTACTATTTTTGCTGGATTCTGATAGTATCCATTGTGTAGAAAGGAATAAATATTTGTGTCTGGTTTATTTTAAAGAATCCTTTCTTTTGTCATTGTTTCTCTGTTTAAAGTTTAGGCACAGGTCAAAAAAAGCAAAAAGATTTAAACTGTGCTCCAATAAGGAGAACCACAAATAACTAAATGTATGAAAACAAAGACTCAATGTAATTTTTGTGCATTAGTTTTTAACTGTTTCTTCAAATTTTTGCTCTTGCAATGTTTTGCTTTGTTTGCTGTACAGCACTTTGTATCTTATTTATTCCATGCAGTATGCCATAAGATACCTAACATGATCAAAGATTGGTATGAAGTTTTGCTATGAACCAAAACTTAATATGAAATATGTTAACTAACATAAGGGATCATTTCTTACTGCTTTATTTTTTGCAAACTCATGTTGTAGGATGCACATTTATAAAAAGCCACACTCATCCAGAGCACATCGAAGCGGATTGGAGCATTTCTGATTGAGTCAAATTTCCACCAGAGAGACTTTCTGCATTTGAGTAAAGATGATTGGACTTACATAGTCATCATATGATTCATGTGTGACTGCTAACAGTGGGGGCCTGTATCTGGAGTTTGCTGCTGCTCTCCTGGCCCTTGGAGCTTGCAAGTCCCTCGTCAGAGCAGTTTTGGGAAGTTTGCTGTGTGTGGCTGAGGCAGTCCCTCGTGGTGTTGCTGCTCTTCTGCTTGCACCTCCCTGGCCCCTGCACAAACAAACAAGCACACACAAAAAAGCATAGACTCAGAATCTTGCCTCACAGCAATTTTTGTCAAAGGTGGAGTTATTTTTGCAAGAAAGTAGAATTAAGACAGAGATAAATCTGGCAGATCTCTCTTATCTTGGCATATGCGTAGCCTCATTGTTTCTTAACTCTAGGCAAAATAAACTAGAAAAAAAACTACTGAGGTAAATTTTACAATCATCAGAGAACTCCTAAGTATTTTTTTTTGTTTTTAGTTACCCGAAGCATGACTGAGAAACACCATTCTTTCAGTAAGACTGAACAGTACCCTTTTGTTTGTATAAGAACACCTGCCTCAGGCTGTAGGCACACAGGTATAAACAGTATTACTGCATCCACCAGCAGAGAGGCCAGAGGACCGGGGCAATCAAAAGGAATTTAGGCCATATTGTTTCTTTAATAACAGCGTGACTGTCCGGCAACTGCTCCACAGAGAAACTGCTGCACCGATAAGGATGTAGCGTTGTTAACTCACTTTTAGCGTTCTCCCGTAGATGGGATAGAACACCTTCCTTCCCTCTGGCACATCCTCCTCTAGGTAGCAGCGCACTGGGAGCCAAAATACAAATACTCAAAAGCAGAATTTCTGATGGCATATTTTCATGGAGCTTTGAAAAATTGCTTATCGTTACAGTAAGAGGAGAAAATCATGGTAGGGAAGTGGTGGGGATGTTTTTTGAATTGGGAGCAACCCGTGGTTGTGCTGGATTTAGCTACTGCTTGAATCAGGCCATGTTGTCATGGTACAATGTGCCTGCGTTCTCCTGAGGGACTGCCACGGCTCAGGTGGATTACAGACAAATTGCTTTAAAGGTGTTTCATGCAGGTAGCTGAATATATGGCGAAGTCAATCAAATGCTATTTTTTCTGGTGCCGCTTAGATCCCCAAACTCTGGATACATGGAAGAGAAGAGATTTCTGTCTACCGTGAATGATTAAGGTATTAAAAAAAAATTAATGGAAAAAAAAAGCCTTTTTTTATATACTTAACGCTATCTCCCTCGAGGAAACTCGGTGGAAATTGAATTGAAATACGGGAAAGAAAATCTACAGAACCAATTAATCTGAAAATTCACCATGAAGGTGGACACTTTGTGTTTTCTTATTGAAATGTACCTCGTTCACAACATCCTGCTGAGCTCCAGAATGTCCATAAGAGCATTGAATTTTACAGCATGCCACATTATGGCTGAAAAATGTCAGAGGATTAACAAATATTCATATGCCTTCTATGGGTCTGAACAGCCATGTGTCTCCCCTCTTTTTCTTCAGTTAATAAAAATCTAATTTAAACTCAGGACCTGTTTTTGAAGGTGTTCTAGAAAACAGCTATATTTATGGGGCTGCAAAGGAAATTCTGCTTCTGAAATTGTGCTGCCAAGCTCTTGTGCAATTTTATTTACATCAGCAAGTATGCACATTTTTAGGGAAAGAATATGCCCATATTTACATATTCATGCAAATTACAGGACAATAAAAATGTATTGTCTCTCCACACCACAGTTGCTTGCAGTAGGCAGACAATGTGAAATATTATCTGCCCCCTGAAAGCAAAGAAAATTTTGACAGATGGGAAAAACATTAAAAAAGTGACCATGCAGTCTTCATAAGCAGACATCTACAAACACAACTAAAGATGAAACTTGATATTGACAATATATATAGTTGAGCTCAAAGTGATTTATATTTAGGTTTAAAGTAATACTATTGAATTTAATCTGTTTTTTATTTACCATAGTAGACCACACATTTTACATATATTCCGCCAGCTTTATTCAAGGATTTATTTCGATTCAAATCTAAGTTGCCACCTTACATTGTGGATGCTGTTGTTGTTGTCCTTAGGCTCCTCCCCTGTATGCTCCTCCCTCTGCTCGACTCGTCTGATCCGTTCAGCAGGGATAACTCTCTCAGCTGCTCTTGCCTGATCTCGTCATTGTAGTCCTGAGGAAGCAAAAAGAACCATGTCTTGCATACCAAAGGAAAGGACACCTGTTTCCTGACTGCAACAGATGGCTTTACCAGCACCAAATGAAAATGATCTCGTCACAGAGGAAAACCACACTGTTGTTAGGCATTAAATAGTTGATGAAGCATGCTGTCTTTTGTTTATGTGGTACACAAAGTGTGGTAGGTAGTTATTGCTCTTGACACACATATCAAGCATAATTAATATTCCTCAGAAGGCCTAGGGTTTAAATGACTGCAGTAAAAATAATTGAAAAAATCATCAGAACTCAAAAGTTTCGCCATGTATGGAGACAGAAAAAAGTGTCTTATAGAGTTTCTTCCTCTTTGACTCTTCCACATTTCCTCCTTTTTACAGTGCCAGACTTCATCACAAGCTATTGGAATTTTATGTGATAGACCAGCATGAAGTAGTTCATACTTGTGAAGTGGAAGAAAAATGATACATGGGTTTCAATTTAAAGAATAAAAACTGAGATCTAAAAAAAGTGTTTCATGCATATTTTTTAGCCCATTCCCTGAGTCATTCTTGGAGAGCAATCTTTTACTCAGTCAAAGCAGCACATCTTTATGGTGTCTTATGTCTTTACCAACTTTGTATATTGAAAGAAGGAAAGTTTTTCTCATTCTTCTTTGCACAATAGCTTATGATCAGTCAGATCAGATAGAGAGTATCTCTGAACAGGAATTTTCAAGCCCAATCAAATATCCTCAGAGTTAGGTCAGGACAATTAGATGATAGTTAGCATGGCACTATTAGCAGCTGCTTTGATTGACATTCTCCTTAATTATGTAAGTCTGGGTGAATAGACTTTTTTTTTTTTTTGATTTGCAATGGGTTAGGCTCATTCCATGTTAAGATGATGATTTCAACAGGGATCCTCATGTTCAGGGCTCAGGATGTTGTTTTATACCATAATTCTTAAATACAATACTCCAACCTTACCCAATTGATGATTCATTATCACATATGTTATCTGGCAAACCTCGGGGGCCTTTACAGAGCACCTTCATGTATGCTGCAATTAAAATATACACAGGAAAGGCAATGTAGTATCTGGATTTTATTTGGAGGTTTCAGACAAAAGGGGATTGAGTAGAAACACTTACACATTCTTGAGATTTATGTTCTTATTTTCTATCTACATTATAGTTACACATGACTTTGTGTTGGTCTGTCACACAAAATAAAATTTGTGGTTGTAACATGACTAAAGGTACAAATAAAGTAAAGCACTTTAACCTAGGATGCACTTAAAAGATCTAATAGTTTGCACTTTAGGTTTTCAGGCACTTTTCAAAATATTTTGTCCTTTGAATTATTTCTATCAGCACATCTTCAAATATGGATCATTACAGAGCAGACAGAGGGACAAACACAAAGTATCTATTATCATGTCATCTCTGACATAGTGACAGGCTTATTTCTCTGAAATATTAAAAGATTTGCTTTGCTGCCTTGTTTTTTTATTCCTATATTTTTGACAGATATATCAGTAAGACTTTGTTTGCTTTTCTGTGTATTTGACCTGGTGGACTGGAAAGTGACAACACTGATAATTATTTTAATTTCTAGTCAATCACAGTTCGCAAGTGTCATGGAAATAAACAGTACATCTAGTTTTAGATTTCCATTTTCAGATCAGACGTAATTTTGTTATCTATTAATCACTTCTGTTTGATAAAAAATATATATCTCAGCTTTCAACATCAGACAAATAAAATAAAAGCCAAATTGCTTTCAACTCTTTTTTAAAAAGCATTTAGCACTCATGCAGCAAAATGGCAAATATTTCTAACTAAATCACACAAATGTTCAGACTTGTACAGTGAACCGAAACAGGTAAAGATCTATCAAACCAAAGCCCAAAGAGATATCAAAATTTAAATTGACAGGTAGCTACAGTAGTTTCATAAGAATGGTTTTTATGTAGTATATAGAAAACATATAATAAACAGACCTATTACATTTTTCACATCAATGCGTCATTGACAAATGGAAAAATCATTTTTGTAAGGGTTCCAAAACCTTTATCAAGCTGCACATGTGCTCCTTTTCTTAATGAACCACTCAGGCTGCATTTGTCGATTTGGTTTTCTTGAAAAGGAATGGTGGAGCTCTTAATAGGGAAGCTGGCAGCTCATACAAAGGACAACAAAGCAGCCAGAGCTCGTCAAAACTGACTGTTGACAGAGGTGCTAGAATGAGTGCATAGAGATAACCCCCATCGGAGCCTTCTCGGGGCTGACTGTTTGCTCTCTGTGATTAATTCTGACCATGCATGACCTTGAACAGCCTCACCGCTGTTCATGAAGCTAAAGTTAGACTTTACAAGGTCAGCAGATGAAGGGTGGTCTAACCGGTAGCCATGGATCTAGGTCTATTACACAACATTACTTGTTTCACATGCATTTCTTTACAGTTTTTCTTGATTGCTTTGACCTGCTTAAAGAAACTGGGATCCACTAAGTTTTCATCATCACTATTTCAGCAGAACAGAAGACACCTCTTGCAAATGTGTTCACCCTTTTTCATTGGATTGACATTCCCTGTTCCTATCCATTGGAAACTACCTCGATCAGTCTGAAACCACTGAAGCAAATGTTTGACACTCCTTCACACCAGTCTGCAATTAGCAAAGAGTTCACAGACCTCAAAAGGTGCCACAACTGTTTTTGTTTTTATCAGAATGGGTGGGAGTGAGGATGAGAGTAATAGATAGATGATGGCAAGGACGAGTAGTCTGTATGTGAGGAGGTGGAATCAAGTTTGAGAAGAAATTCAGGCAACAGTTACAGTTTTCTTTTGATTTCTTTGACCTGCTTAAGGGAACTACAATCCAGTCAATTATCAGCACTTGCTCTTAAGAACAGAAGACGCCTCTTGCAAATATATGAACCATTCCTCATTGGTTTCACACATTTTCCTCACCCTTTTTCCCAAACAGTTCAACAACAGAGTTCGGACTGCTTGAATGACTATGGTAACCACACAGAAGCCACTTGTTTCTAACTATTAGAAGCTACCTACGGGAGTATGAATCCACTGAAGCACCTTTACCCTCCACAAATCTTCACTTAGCAAGCCTTGAAAGGTAACATGTGTGTTTTTTTTTTCAAGGTTTCGTTGGCTCTAGTTGCCTTTATTTGAAAGTAGTTTGAGAGGGAAGAGGGGAAGACACGTGGCAAATGTCCCTAGGTCGGGAGTTGAACCTGCAACCACCAGCACGAAGACTTTGGTCTCAATCCATGGGTTGTGCTTTGCCCCTGCGCCAGCACAGCATGCTCTTAACCAGCATGGATCTGAGACAGATGAGACTGAGTATAAACAGCGGGATTTTCTTTTTCTGTACTAGATTTTTTTTCTAACTTTCATATTTTGATATTTTGATATTTATTTTATTTTGGTTTACATTAGTAAAATTTTCTTTAATATTTACTCTATTTCAGCTTTCAGTCAGTTTGAAAAAAGGTTCAAATAATGGCATCAAAGCATTTCAGATTCTGGTTCCAGATCTTTTCAAGATTAACAATTTGACAGTTTATGGAGAAAGATTTATGCTACTTGCACGGAAGTGTTGTAATGGGCAACACTGTCAAACTAGAGTTGTATTTTCTATTATGTAATGATTGATTGGAAGAGCTTGGACACTTTGTCGCAAGTTGAGTTGTTTGAAGGGAATATTTGCGTGTGTTTCATATTTGAAATCTTTTAAACTGATGGTGTTGTATTTAGTTAAATTTTTTAGTATTTTTTTCTGCATCTTTGCTATAGGTGCCAAAAGACAAAACCAGCTATTCTGACTTTGCAAAATCTGGTGTTCTAGTTATTCATCCCCACTGTAAATGTAGAAAACATTATCAAAAACTGGGATGAATCATAAAATAGTACAATAATTTATGTATCATTTCACAAGAAATGATGCATGAAATGATAAAACGGGTCAGGAGGATTTTAGGAACACATCACGACTCGTGGTAGCAGAAGAAATTGTGCAACATTTTTTTCCTCATCAAAAGCCAGATGCTTCATACATAGATACAAACAGCCCCCCCACACACACACACGCCCACACACATGCAAACACAACATGTCTTTCTACCTTCAGAGGGACCATTCATTTTTCATCAATTTCTAAAATCTAATATTGACACTTACCCTAAGCCAAACAATTATCAGTACCTCATTCTAACCTAAACTCAACTCATACTGTAGTCCTAAACTTAATCCAAAAAACCACTTCCTCTTACGGGGACCGGGGTTTGAACAATGCATCCTCACAAAATTGCATTTGTTGCAAAAATGTGTGAAATACAGTCACATACACATTGAACATCTAAAAATGTTTGAGAATGTTTGCCTCTTTAGGTGAGGAGGAAAATGAGCAAATCATTGAATGATTTTGATCTTTAGTTTTTTTCTTAACTAGCTTTAACAATTTTGGGTGCTAATATTTTAAATTCCATTAAAAAAAAGCGTCCAATGCACAACTTTTCATACTAGATAACTAATCAGGCTGGCTTTTAATGAGAAACCAGCCCTGAACCAAATTATGCATCAACTAAATTATATATATTTTATTTGGTGAGGCTCTGATAACAATTCCTCAGGCATTTGTGCTACCCTTAGTCTGCTGCCATTTGGGCTGAGATTAAAGCAGTACGGCCACCCATCTACATGCAGGATAGCCTGGTCTTCCAAAGCACCTCTCACTCTGCAAAATATCTATGGGGGTATTGCGCTTCTCTCTGCATTTGTATGTTTTTCTAATCCTGAAACAAAACTCTAAAGTGTGTACATATATATATATATGAATGAAATTACTCTCCTCCAGTTTTTCTTTCTTACAGCCATTCTATGCAGTAAGAGCCATGTTGTAAAAGTAAAGCTCTGACGTTATTCCAAACAGCAGCATGGACAGTAACAAAAAGGCCCTGTCTCTTTTTAACATGTAATAGTATCTGCACTCAGCTGTGGATGCTTTCTCACCAGAAGCAGTTAAGTTGTCATTCTGTGTGTTCGACATGCAGCTTTATGCACGTGATTTTCACCAATGTGCAACTTCTGCTTAGAAATAATGTGACAGCTTGGCTTTTACAGCACAGCTTTTAATGCATCGAATGTCAATAAGAAAGGAAAACAGCAGGACAGTGATTTCATTCTTCACTGGAGGCAGGAAACATCTGTCACTATAGATACTGACAGGTGCCTGTTGTGTTGCATTGTGTGAGTTCAGTTGCAAATCCATAAGATCCCTAAGGCAACAAGCAAGATCCATGTAACAGAAGGTACAATGTCTTTATTTTTAGGTTTAGTTGCCACATAGAGAGATTGCTTGTTAAATATTGGTGTACACTGCTCTGAATTTAACTAAATATTTGTAGACTTGACTCAAACACCAAACACCTCAACTGCCAATATGAAACCAAATAAAATATTTCCCCTCTATCAATCAGTGCTTTATCTGAGAATAAGATTTACAAAGTTAAGACAGGATAAGGAGTTTTACCAATTACAACTACAGTATTTTCTCCTATATGGCAACAATGTGAGTTTCCATTTTCAGTGATTCCACATCATTATTTGTGGCGGGAGATCTTCACAAAGGAGACAATCTGTTTACTCTCATAGATGTGGATATGTTTTCCTTTATTGTCCATTCTGCCTATATTCTAATTGAAAAACATGGCTGCGATATCTAAAAGAAATGTATCTCATCTTTTTCCACACTGCAGCAATAAAGCTTGAGAAGAAGTTCTGCCTGCAGTATTCTTTTTATTATTCTCAGAATGACAAAACATATTTGCATTTTTATCCAACAAAAATAAATAAATTCCCTTCCTTTTTACTAGGACTGGTGGATGACAGTGTTACAGCGTAAGGCACAGCAGGAATCAAATTGGCTACTAAAGTAAAATTTAAATTGTGAGCATGACAGCTTTGAGAGGGAGGGGAGTTGCAAAGGGTTTTATTTGTATTCAAGCATGTACCATTCCCAATGAATGTTTTGATTCCAGACAACATGAAACTGCACAGGTTGTTTCAATAAATGATTATGTAAATCTTAAATATAAACAGATATGAAGATCAGTCAAGACTTTAAACAATAGTAAGCTAAACATCATGGGCTCACTGATCCAATTTTCATTTTTATTTTAACATAGTACCAGATAATATATATATTTTTGTGAGTATAATTATTAGGAAGAAAATGTATTTTATTGACATGAAATTTACACCAGATGTCAGTAACAAACAGCATTTCCCCTCATTTGTCCCCACAAGGAGCAGTGGCCCCCACAACCTCACAATGTAGACAGAGGAAAGGTCTCCACAAGGATGTAAAAATGTGGTACACCCACACACACACACAAAATTAACTGAATTAAAACCTACAAAAATAAAGTTAAGTAATCAAAAATACATAACATATTCCAAATGTGAAAAAAGCAAACTTGTGAGGTCCTTGATCGTGAAAACTTCTTTAAATAACATAATGTGTGCCACAGCATGTTTAAAAAAATTTGATGAAAGTAGAAACTACTAGCCGTTGTGCGTGCTCAAAAAGCTTTCGCTTCGAACATCACGTTGTTTTAGCACTTTTATAATTAAATAGAAGGTTTAAATGGTTTCCAAATCACTTCATTCTGTTTTAATCAATGCTATACGGTATCCTAACCACTTTGGAAGGAGGTTATAATCCTTTACTAATTTGTTTTTTGGCACTCGGTGTTAAGTAATTTGTATTTGCTTTAGCTCAGTGCTGTTGCAGCATCATCATCCTGCTGGCCCAGTTCGCATACAGAGCGCTGGCTCAGTACAGGAAGAAGCGTGAACCCCATAAAGTAGATTCATCCAGTACAACTCCTCTATTAGGCTTGTCACATTTGCAAAGCTTGATTAATATTTACAGCTTAGACTCAGCAAGAGTACACAACATGCACACTAATTACAGCAAAGTTCTTCAGGCTCTGAGTTGCTAGAGTCTTGCAAGTTGTTTCATACTGCATTTTAATTGCAGAATACATAATTTTTTTCTTTGGAACAAAAAAAAAACCATGTAGAGCAGCAGAGATAAATCTCATACTTCTTTTTCATACTTCTTTTTCTATAAACGAAACCTTGCATATTCTGAGCCCAGCAAAAAAATTAATAGGTCTGGTGAAGAAACAATCATGTCAGCAGTAGTGACTATTGTTCTCTTACAGAAAAATAATAAAAGAAAATAAGAGAGAGAATCAAGCAATAAACTTACTGGAACAAGAAATTTTTTTATTTCCTCCAAGGCATGACTCATGCGGGAATAGGCCTCTCCTGGTGGAGCGAAGACTTCAATTAAAACATGTAAATCATTACACAGGTGGGCGTATTTGGCCTCCCCACTTTTCCGTAATTCTTCTTCCTGTAGAAATAAAGGAGTCAGTGAAGTGATTTTGCCTTTTTGAACAGAAGTCAAATTTTAAACTAATAATTTTATCCTGTGATTATAGTCTTCAGCTTAACAATACATACATTAATAATAAAAGACACACTGTGCTTTAACACAAAACTGTATGAAGGTAAACACACACCTCACCAAAAAACAGGAACTCTACCTTATATTCTGTCAATAAAACTCACATGAGCTCATAATATCTATAGTTCAAGGAATTCCTGTAGTATGTATATCGCAGGTTACAAATGTAATTGGGCTACTGATTATTCAGGTTATGAAGCTTCAGCAAGATACAAAGGCATGCCATGCTATTCAAGATTTTATTTCAACATAAAATTCATAAATAAAATTTCTCACGTCCACTTTACAATCAGGATTTTCACTTCTTAGTGTCAATTTATCACATAAATCATAATAACACACATTGACCCCTGAGGTCGTAAAAAATGTGGAAAAAGATTCATGAGGCAGGAGCAATTTTTTTGAAAGGCACCACATCAAATGTCTCATCATAGGTAGAGGCAGTAGAGTTTGAAATAATATCACAAACAAACTGGGAAGTGTTCAGATATACATTACTAAAAGTTTTAAGTTTCATCATCATGCTAAAAGTTGCAACAACACTTGAGTCATCTTTTTCTTCTAGGAAAGGAAAAAGACAGGCTTAATCAACAGAGACAAACTGCAAATGCAATTCTGTTATTTTTTGCTTGCTGTTTTTTGTATTAGTCTTCAAACCACGCTTGCTTCCATAAACCTAAAGTGTTGAGATGTAAATTGCAAAGCTTTCCGATATTTTCTTTTAAAGTAGATCCCATAAATTGTACAGAAAAAATGGAAACTGCTGGCAGGATAATTTGTTTTCTAAAGTAAACTCAACATTTTGAGTTTGTATCTGCTTTGGCCACTTGGGAGCAGCAGAACTGGCTTTAAATACAGGTTAACATTTGTTTTTATCTTTCAAACTTGCAGTTGTGCATAATGTTTTTAACAATCAGCTGCTAATAGCATAATATGTGAAAGAAAATGGCTCACTCTTCCTCAGAAGTATGCTAATTTTTTATTATTGTTTTTGGTTGTCAAAACTCTCAGATTTTTATTAATCAAGGTACCCAAATTTATCGAGGAACTGTTTCAGCCCTTTTGGAACGAACAGTCAATTTCTCAGTAAATTCCAAAAGAGAATTAATAGTTATATGAGATTTATCAAAAATACTTGGTACAGCGGATGCATAGAAAAATAAAGAAAGTGCGGAAAATAATCAATTCTGATGTCAAACATAAAGTCCACACATGTTCCACCACCTTTAACTGTGGTAGTGTATTATCATCTAGCTTTCATATTCAATACCTGGAATCACGTTGGAAGCCATTTTTAAGTGCATTAATCTTTCGATTGTTTTAGGGCTGTAGCGATTCCATGAATGATTCAAGTATCTTGATTATTCAAATTCCTGTCTTGAAGCATAATTAAATTACATTTTACTGTTAAACACACATTTTTCTGGCCAGGTGATTATTTATGTTGCACAAATAATAAAGTTATACTGATAACTTGAATGTTAGCATCATAATGTTCAAGTTCGATGAAAATGTCCAGGGTTTTTATCATTCTTTGGGGGACCAATATGCATTCTTAAAGTGTGATGCATGGAATAGGACAATGTAATGTTATCCTCTCACAGCTTTTTCTCAGTGGCTGCTTTGGGGTGGGCAGCATTGAAGGGTGCGGTATACGTATTTATATAGGTGGAGCGGATAGACTGAACACAGCGGACTGCTCTAGCTGATGCTTTACGGATGAAATGGAAAATAAATTTACCACCATCCCAGTCACAATAAATGGATGGCGGAGCACACCGTAGTGTCTGCATTACTGGCAAACACATTTCTTTGTATAACAAATGCCAAATTCCGTCGCTAACATGGACACAAAGTGGCTGTGCAAAGTGAGAGTTAATCCATTAAATTGACTGAAAATGAATACATAAACTAAAGATGGTATAAACATTTTCTTAGAAGTGTTTTTGTGAGCCTGTTGCTTTATTATTACATTGAACATAACAAATGTTTGAAGAACGTTTGTCCAGCTAAATAAAAAAAAAAAAAAAAAAAAAAAAAACTATTAGTGTTATATTATTGTTACAGGTTAATTTTCCAAACTATAGAACAGTAACTGTCAGAGATGCACAAATATGAAAAATTTGGGCTGCTGTTGATATCCGATATTAAAACTGCTGTTAGGGCAGTATTTACCAATATTTTAGTTTTTCAAATTTCTTATTTGATTACCTAATTAATCATCAGAATAATTGACAGATAGTAATCGATTACTAAATTAATTGTTTATGACAACTCAAAATTATATTACTGGTTATATTTATTCTCCAGACTAAAAATCAATCAACAGAATCGTGATAGAATGATTCTGTTGACCATGACTTAGCCTTTAAAATGGCTAAATTATTGTCTGTATGAGTTTTAAAGATATTCTTTAACTTGTCAATATTATTAAATACCAAAATGAAAATGTTCAGTGTGTGTAAATTGTTGACCAGAACTGTAATTTGTTTCCCTTTTTTGTCTGAACTGATCCATCTTGAACATCAGCACTTAAGGGTTAGGTTCTTTACTCAAGGACAAGTGGCTTTTAGTGGAGGTGGGAGTGTCAGTCATGTACTCTTTTCCCATCAGCCTGATTGTGGATTCCAACTCTTGTCCTCGCACTGCAGAACTGTTTTTTGCCCTTTAAGAGAGGTCGTCTTTAATTAAAAGCACTCCAGGATTTTAGCAGTCTTTGCATGTCTGTCAGATCAGTATGGATCTGATCAAAACCTGCATGTAGATTGTCTTTGTGTCTTTGCTTCCAAGATGTCTAAAAGCAAAACAGAGGACAGCACAAGTTATGCTAGAAATAATTATTTCTCCTGCAGTATGCCTGACTCTTCAATGAATTTAAATAATTTTGTTCTACAGGGGGCCTTAAGGCATTTGTGACCTTAAGTAAATTCAAGCAATATTATTTTCTCTAACCATCAGTATTTGATTTGTCTTGGAGGAGAACATCTAGAAGCTTTGTGTTTTTGTCTTATGTTAACCTGATGAATACATGTTGGTTTATTGACTATGAAGGTGCAAGTCAACAAATTACAACAGTCCTTTTCTCCTTAGGTAGGATGCCTCTGACATTGTCTCTGGTTCAGGAGTGGCTGAAGTTACCTTTGGACCTAAACAGGAACAATCTAGAGTCAGCACACAGCGTCAGTTATTACATTTGGAAACAAGCAATAAGGCCCAATATCTGGGTGTAGCGATTGACTCTAACCTGAACCTCAGAGTCACTCAAAGACAGTTACAAAGTTGGCCTTCTATAACCTGAAGAACATTTCCAGGATTGAAGGAGTCATGTCACAGCAAGATCTAAGAAACTCATCCATACATTCCTCTTTAGTCGCATTGATTACTGCAACAGTGTCCTCACAGATCTGTCTAAAAATCAGCTCCAGCTGATTGAGAACGCTTCTGCTCGTGTTCTCACTAAAGTAATAGCAGTAGACTGGCAAGAATTTTGCCGATTTATGCAACATTCAATTTTTTTTTAGATACACACATATCCCAGATGAACTATGCTGAGGTAAAAAATGAAAATACAAAGTTGAAATTTTGGGGTATGGATGCATTCAACCACAGTTCTGGGGTATTTATGCTGGCTGCAAGATGCTGACATATGTGTGATATATAACTGGACTTTGGCTGGGACTGCTTGACACTGTCAAGTGGCCAGCTGCCTTAAATGGCAGGATGGCTTTTATCCATAACCTCTGGATGTCAGTTGCATCTCCTTCAGATAGTAGACGAAATCAATACCGTAAAAAGAAAAACTCCTAAATCTGAAAGGTATCAAACCTCTGTCTGCAGGAATCTGACTGTCTAAAAGTCAGTCTGCATGAAAAAGGCTTGTACCACAATAGATGTACATATTTTTGATATGAGCATATTGCAAAAATAGATGAATAAATTGGTGTTTAAATAGCAGCAGCTACTTACATGGAGACTACCCCCTTTGCATACAGGATTTGATTTATTTTGCTCACGATGCCTATCTCATACTCCAGGTGAGGGTGATGATGTAAATGGACCAATAAAATTGAGGCTTTCTCTTTTAATCTCAACTTTTTTCTCACCTCTGCAAACAGGTTTAAACATTACATCAGCACTGCTAAAGTTAATTTTAACTGTACAGATAAAACAAAATCAGCTGTTGTGCCGAATGTTTGTAACTAATTGTGTCCCGACCTGGTCATTTTGCATTTAAAATAAATTTGAATCCATGTTCAAATTAAAAGATTTTTTGCTGAATGTTTAAGGTCCTGTATCAGATCAAGTCTCCGTCATTGTCAGGCATATTAGATGTTCTTTTAAATGTTCTCCACCTTGTTTTGTTGAGAAGAATACTTGATTCTAAGGACTTTTGCAACCTCTATGAAATGCTTTTCTGACCCACAGCTTTGCCTTCAGCAAAAAGTCTATTCTTAGATTTCAAAACTTTTTTGCTGCCTCCTGCATACATGAACATTGGAACTGGGCAGACAGCTGCACTTAGCAGTGACATGAAATGTATTATTATAAAGCACAAAACTCCATTAAGCTGTGGGTAGCCACAAGTCCATCTGATAATCCGAGCAAAAACACCCTTTCACATTGTCAAATAGTCTTCATGGTTCTGTGAAACTATCAATTACAGCCACTTTAAACCCATTCTAAAAGCCCCTGCATTATTTTTCTCACCCCATCTTTCCCTTGTAATGAAACAAAGAGGTCCGGTTTCAGTGAAGACATGGGAAGGCTGTATGTCTTTTGTCATGTCAAGATGTCTGAATCAAAGGCTACAGTAATAATAGCACTGTAACTCAATAGGAACACTCTGAGACCTGTTATAAGCATGAATATAATCCCCAGAAGGCAGTCTGTCCTCACGCCTGATTTGATCCCAAGGGACCATAAGTCAACGAGATAAATGGCTCTGTCAAGGACATTCAATACCTTTGATTCCTAGTAGACAAAAGCTATGAAACAACATGAAAGGGAAAATATTTTTTTCTCATTTAGTTCTGTTAAGTGAAAAGTATATATATTTTACTCCCCCACACAATATTTTAAGATAGTCACTAGAATGCACATGAACAGTGTGATATAAAGTGCTTTAAAATAGTATTTGGTCCCCTTACAAATTTATTTTCTTGTCTTTGCTTTTTGAGCACACTTTAAAGTTTCAGATCATCATATTATACAATCATGGAAGCAAAAGAAGTTTCCATATGTTAAATTGCTATGGAAAATACTGTAAGCTATTCAAACCAACCCGTCTCTACAGGAAGACATAAACGGCCCTTTTTAAATCATGAATTATATGTAATTAAGCCCATTTACGGTGAAATTTCAAAAGACATACCCAGGCCCAATTTTCATCTGATCTGTAGAATCAGGAAGTTTCTAAAATATTACCTGTCTTGACAACATGAAGTAAGCAAAAACGTCTCAGAGGGTGAGCCCCAGGATTCCCCCCAGGTTATTATAAGCCTGGCGGCCCACCAGGCTTATAAGCTAGGGTTATAATTGATGCATTGAGCTGGGTAGATGGTGAAGCACCAAATGTGCCACCCTGTGCATGTAGTGTGAAAAATGTTGTCCGGTGCATTTCTGAATGCCTAAAAACAAAAGGAAAACTAAACACAAAATTCAGTGATTCCCAGTGAAAGTCTGTACTGAAATATGATCAAATACTATGGTATGACCTTAAACAAAATGCTCGGTTTTCTAGCAATGTGCAAGATTTACTGCCATTTATTGCAAATCATTGATGGTAGGCGTTGCACCAGACAACAGTGGTAAAATCAGTCACTAGGTTTAAGGTCAAATTCTTATTTACATAGGGCCACATAGGTTTGTTTGGGTCACAGAGGTTTTTCCCTTAATGCATGCTATCATTTAAAAACAAAGTTTTGTACTTTCTTTGGTTATCTGATAGTAAATTTAAGTTATTTCTAATCCTAAATGTTTGTTCATAGTTAAATATCTTGTAGTGCTTGGGTTTCTGTAAATAATCCTTTTAGGACTGTCAAATAACCACATTCCAGCACAAATCAATTTGTGTCTTACTTTTTCTTTATCCCTCATGGATCCTTTGCCAAGGATGGACATCTTCACTCCTGTCTCCTCTTGTAATCTTTTCATAGAGTTCCCTCGAGGTCCAAGCAGCTTCCCTACAAAGTTAAACTGAGACAGGAGAGCGAGAGAGAGAAAGAAAAGTGGAAATCAAGCAGCCTATTGGTGCTTCCAACATTTGAGAAGAGCACAGATGTTAAAAGAAAAAAAAAACCTTAGATAACTGAAGACAAATGTCACAGAGTGAGTCTCTCTCCGTAAGTGTTTAGTGTAAAGGGAATTTGATCTTTTTGGAGAAAAGGTTAGTCATAAAAGACATTTGCTGGCCATTAGTCATCCTGTATCAATAAAATTTCACATTCCATTCGCTGTGCCAGAAAAAGGCTGTAACGTAGCCTGTAATAAATCAATATCATTTTGGTCTTTGTGCTGTGCATTAAAGGTGAATGTGATTCTCATCTGCGGTCCAGGATGACATATGTGTCTATCCCTCTCCTGCACCGTGCCCTCGCTAGTGATGTATCATATCTGTATTCACCATCAATGTTGGACTGTAGAAATAAAAAAAAAAATGGGAGCATGGACTCAAACCAATAACATTCCTGAAACAGTTCCAGAGGTCAGCACTGAGATAAAGTCAGAAATAATGAGTTCCCATCCCATTGGGAAATTAAGTAATACTATTCAGATGACAAACCATCAGATTCGAGCCTCCAGGCTCTGACTATCATTTACCCTTTTATTTTGCACCAGCTCATGTTCATGTAAAACTACTGCAAACATACTCATACCACTTTAAATTTTTTACCATTTTAACTTATTGAAACCACAAATGTATTTTACTCATAATTAAAGTAATAGAGGGGAACGGAAAAGATGCATAGTTTTCAAATTATTTTACAAAGAAAGATATAAGAAGTTCTGTCTATTTATATTTAATTACCAATGACTTTGATATCCAAAAATTATAAAATTATAAAATCTAGGGCTGCCAATAAGGGCTGTGGATGATTGTTCTCTGAAGGCCTTCAATGTTTGTAAGAGAGCATAAGTGAACAAAATGCATCATGAAGCTCAATGAGCACAATTGATAGGTCAGGGATAAAGTTATGGAGAAATTTAAGTATGACTTTAAAAGAAAATTAAGCCAGTGTTTAAACAACACAGAATTGTTCAGGCTGTCTCCTTCAAAAGAAAAGAACATGGCAAAAATCAGACCTTAGAGACTACTAACTCTGGAGGAGCTGCAGTCATCCACAACTCAGGTGGAAGAATCTATCAACACAACCATCCATCATACATTCCACACACTTGGACTTGGAAAGACCAAAGTCACAAGAAGTCGCATTTGCAGTTTGTCACAAGCCAGAGGAAACAACAAACAAAGAAGGTGCTCTGATCAGATAAGACCAAAACATGTATACTATATGTGGCAGAAAACTAAAGCTGCACCTCACCCTAAAGACTGAGTATGAAACATGGTGGGGGTAGCAGTATCATAACTGTATCATAAGAGATCTGCAGGTAACCAGAGTTTATTGAAAGATGGCTGCAGGTAAACCCAAAATTATTCAAAACCCAGGGAGAGATTTTAATTAATCTTAGAGTATCAACATGACAGTGAGGAAGCTAAAACTTGAATTTATAAGCTTGGTCTCATTCAATAAAATTACAAGTCTTTTTAGCAATTGTAAGAAATGTTTGGTAGCTGTAGTGCCAATTAAGATTTTCTATAGATTATAAGGAAGGAAATATTTTTGGACATACCATCTACCACTGTAGAGAAAATCAAACAGAAAGGAGAGACAGCAAACTAGCATGAACCACACATCTCAAAAAAATGGAGAGAGGTTTTCAAGAATATGTTGCCATTTGGCAAGTTGCAATTGTTCTGTCATGTCAACTAGTATTGGCAATGTTACATGATGCCTGGAGATATGGAGAAAGAAATGCAGTTCTACTGATTTTAACAGTGGAACCAGCTGATTAGTCATGTGATTTAAAGTTCACTTATGTCAGAACTTGCTTGGAAAAAGTGCTTTCATATCCTCTTTTGTGCATAATCAAATCTCTAAAGGAACTCAAGACAACCCAAGACATAACCAAATCTAATTAAGAATACAAAATTTGCTACTGACAGATGCTTCCAATCCAACCTGTCTGAGGATGAGACGTTTCAGGAAAAGTTTAGAAATGCATTGCGATAGAAACATATTCCAAAAAATAAGAATTATGTAAATCTTTTTTCACTTCACAATTATCTACACCTTAGTGGTAATCTGTCAAAGGTTTGCACATTTAACAAAATGTCACAGGGTGTAAAACATTCAGGGCACCTGAATAATTTTTCAAGACTGTCAGTCTGAGTCTCTGCTAGGATTAGCTGTGATTAATTTAAGAGTAGATGGATAAAACAACCTCAAACTTGGAAATTTAGATAAACGTAAGGACCATTGGAAACAAAGTTAAAGCCCTACGATGTTTTCTAATTGTAATCAATGTTTTTGACTTTCAAAAGTTAAGTTGCCTATCTTAGGATCTTAAAAGTTCATTTTCAGATCTGAACAGGTGGTCAGTTGACCACTACATCTTACCATCTAACCCTTAGATGATATTAACCTTCGCAGATTGCATCATCTCCTGCTGTGCCTGAGCAGCTAATAACTTACTGCCAGCTGTGTGTGGCTGCTGCAAGTCAACTCTGATGACTGCACACTCAGCTTCTTTCATGAACATCATTAACATCTCAGATGAGTGAAGCAACCACAATCGGGAAGTGCCAAGGGACGCGGGGATAAAACCAATAAAACTAAAAAAAGAAGAAGAAAGAGATAAAAACAAGAAAGGATGAATTCTTGCTGTCCTTGCCTGTCCTCAAATCTCAGTGATTAAAGCACCTTTCTGGATGTCTTCCTTCATTGAAGCTGCTGTGACAGGACTATCCTGTGGCTGGCAGGGAGCAGAAGAGCAGATGGTCGCTGCGGTTACATCAGGAACAAGCTCACTGGGCGGTAGAAGAAGAGTGGCCTGTTTTCATTAAGCTAATGAATGTCTAGAGTCTCTCTGCTGCTCCATGGTGAGCAATTTGAGCTCCAGAAAGGGTACGTTCAGTGTTAAATGAGGTTTGAAATTATGCTATGTACCCCCTACAGTCTCAGCAATGATATCTCTGCAGATATTAGAAGGAAGGGTGTTGTGAATGCAGCAATTATGCACAAAAGACTCTTTAAACAATGAACAAATATTGCATTACAAAGAGGGCACACTGTTCTGCTTAATGTGTTTAACAGAATACATTCCGCAGAAAATAAAACAAAATTTTACCGAGAGCCTAGAGAGATCATTTTAATAGGCTAATTTTAGATGCAGTTCTATGTGGACAGGGCATAAAACAGTAGCAGGTTGAGTCACATTGCACTAATGTGCATCCACAAAGTTGACACTCAAGCTGAGCAAAGCACATTTCACCAGGAGCTCAATGCCTGAGGCATTTCTATTTTTTATAGTTATATTTTTGAACAAGATCACATTGACTTCATAAAAGATACTCAGGGGCCTTAAAATACACAAATAGACAAAATAAAGTCAAATTAAGCAGTACTAAGTGGGTACAATATGCAGAGCACAAGGGAACAAGAAGCAAAAAATAAAATATTGAAATAAGCAAATGGTACTCCATGTTAGCCTGAAAATGTCTTCCTTAATACATCCATTCTCGTTGTGAGCAATAACATATTCATAGATGCGGAAATCCATTTATCCAGCCACTCAATTTTTCATCTTTTGTCCACTAAATAAATTGAGATTAGCTTACAGAGTTTTGCATGTATGCTTGGAAGGAAGTGAAAATCTTCTGCAACTCAGGAGCCATGTTTAGTCCTACGGTGATGTTTTTGCAATATCTCACCACTGAATCAAACAATCAAGGTAATGCTTGTAACAGAACTATTGTTAAAACCAGATATTTAAACACACTGTATACACACATAACCAGTATTCTTTAGTGTTGGATATTAAATCAGACAAAACATTTTATGTGTGTTGAGTTGGATTTATTGGTATTATTTCTATTTGCCAATAAGACAATATTTGCAATGCTAATAAACAATTTGGAAAAGTTCTAATGATAAACACACAGTTTTCTATTTCACATCATCAAAAGTTAAGTAGAGAATAAAGTGACATTCAAAAGAAATCTTCCAAGCTATCAAAAGGGCAACTGCAACCCTTCACAATTTTGGTGCAGCCTTTGTAAAGTTTCAAGCAGTCTCAAACTGCATGTGCATTTGCCTAAATAATCAATCCAGTCAATCGGGGTGCAGTGGATTATTAAAACATGGCAGCTACTAAAAATATATATATTTTTTCTACTGTTCAGTCCATTCTTTTGTGATGGTGTAACTGCAAAGTAATGCAGTGATTAACTGGAGAAAAAAAATATTTATCAGTTATATTATTTAACCTAACTTACCTCTTATGCTTTTGTTCTAGCAGGGGTGGATGGGCTACAGTTGGACTTTTTTCTCTTAGTTGCTAGAATGTCCAGAAATGCTCATTTCACTTTTTTCAGTGGTCAGCAAAAATCATCATTTAGGAGATGAGTATAAAAAAACCAAAACTAACATGAATATTTCCGTTCATCAAATGAAATACAAAGAATCAAAGTATTTGTAACACTAGTATACTTATTGCAATAGGTTAATTCCAGAATGTGAGTGCAACTTATTTTGTTTAATGTCTTTGTTGTCTGTAGAATAGCACTTTAAAGAATTTGTTTCATTTATTTATTCATTTTTTTTGGTCACTTTTTCAAGTGACGGTGTTTTTCAGAAAATATACAATTTGGGTTTTGAGTTGCCAGACATGAGTATTTTATTTTAAATGATAAAGATTGATGAAATAACATGGGTAGATTGTGAGATGTCTTCTTCTGAGTAACAAGAAGGAACAGGGGTCTGTATAACAGCTTTCACAAACTAACCAATGTCAGGCCTCCAGAGAAGAGTGCTGGTCAATGAGAAGAATTTACATATTCTTGCATGAACATGTAAGAATTAATGTAAGAATTACAGGGTTTTTTTGTAAATGCGTATATACATATATAAAATGTTTTTACAATAAAAAAAATAACAAGGTTGAAATAGGGCAAATATGCATGGTATTGATCTAGGCACTCTATTAACTTTTCATCAAACTGACAGCCCGGGGGAAGGAAACTGTCTCTGTGGCAGCTGGTTTTTGCAAAAAGTGCTCTGTGGCATTGACCCGAAGGTAAAAGTCCAAACAGTTTGTGTTCGTGATGTGTGTGGGGTCTGCGGAAATTTTACCTGCCCTTTTTTCTGAGTTGAGACCTGTACAAGTCCTGGATGGAGGGAAGGTTAGCTCTAATGATCCTCTCAGCAGACCTAAATGTTTGTTGCAGGCTAGACTTGCTCCGTTTTGTGGATGAGCAAAACCACATAGTGAGTCTGTAAAATTTTCCTCAAACTTCTCTGTTTAAGCTTGTGATTTGAGTTCAATTCAAATCACGGTGATTTCCTTTTGGCCAACCAAATTTGTATGTGGATAAATGAGTTTGCTGACAACAACAGTAGATAATAATTTCTAAACCCGGGAGAGAAGCCTGAGTTACTTCCATTATTTTGATTCTTCCATGGCCAAATTTTTCATGCTCCAAACGGCAGGAAAACAAAACTGGTCAATAAAAATCATCAATCATTTATCAAGGGTATCTTGATGAATGATTGAAAAATATCCCAAATAAAAATAGAGAATAAATCAAAGCAGCCTCAAGGTGACTTCAGGTGCCAAATTAGCATATTTCCATACTTCAGTATAAGGTCAGTTCCATAAAAAAGCAAAAAAATATTGACAAAGCACAGTGGCAACACAAATTGAACAACAGAACAACATTTAATCTCTCGGGCTTGAAAATGTACTGCCCTTTTATGCTGTGCACTGGGGCCAGTCAACACGTCCCGAGGCACTCACTGCCAGGTTAGTGAGCTGTGGTATTGGGGAAATCCAGCTCTTGTGTGATAGGAGGATTAACGCCTCAGGCAGAAGTTTGTGCTTTAATGACAGCTGTGGAGGACTTGATGGAAGGTGTGTCAGAGGACTATTTCGCTAGAGCTCCACAGACATTAAAGAAAGTTGAGAAATCACCATTTGGGTCCTCTGTAAGGGGGACAAGATTTGCTGTGGTGGAGACTGAGAAAATTATTCGAATCTGAATCACCAAATATGTTTTCTACCTCTACTGAGTGTGAACAAAAAAAGCTTCATTTTGTACAGAAATTAAGTCTTGACAGACCTATTTTAGCATTACCTTCTAACCATCTATATTGACTTATATGTTGAAGTATTTGTAGAGTTAAAACATTCTGCTTTGTGGCCTTTCTTCAACTTCCCTCAACATGTGAAATCAGCCCGCGATGCTGAAATGGCACTCAGCTTCAAAAGCTGTTTGGTACTGAAAACAAAACAAAAAAACCCTGTATTTTCTTGCCAAAGCTGCAGTTTTCCTGTTAGAACATCTCCTACTTTCGACAACATAGGAAAGATATAAATTTACAAATAAAGCTCCAAAGAAAACACATGGGAAGCATACTGCAAAGATCTCTATTCAGTCATTGAGGCTGATCTATATTAGGAAATTCAATATGGGTGAGAAATATTCTAAAATACAATATCCATAACAATTAAAAATGTTCTTCTCTTTTTTAGAATGACATTGAAAAACAAAACACAAACAAAAGGAGAAAATCCCAAACTGTGTCGCAGATTCTGAAATCCATGTCAGGTTTAGGCCTCGGGGGAAGAGAAACATCACCCAACTGGCCAAATATATTATTGGCACAGGGAAATAGAGAATGCAATGCAATATTTTAATCTTCTAAAATTGTTGCTTTTCAGCTATCTTTCACAATTGAAATTTTACGCAAACCCTATAATTCAATATATTGTACTGCTCTAATATACCTCATATTCTTTTTATTGAAAAAGTGCCCATTCTTTGGTCAAAAAGACCGCAGTTTTCTCA
Organism: Gambusia affinis; assembly: GCF_019740435.1. NCBI lineage: Eukaryota > Metazoa > Chordata > Actinopteri > Cyprinodontiformes > Poeciliidae > Gambusia > Gambusia affinis. The sequence goes on from NC_057880.1 coordinate 16,352,483, forward strand.
ACAATTGCTAATATTTTACCATGTGGTGTTATATGAAAGGATACATCAGGTTTGGTGGTAACTGTGACTCGACTAGTTATTTTTTTTACATTTTAGGCCAACAGAGCATCTTATATTTTTTCTGTCTTCATATATTTTGCAAAATAACAGCCTCTATCAAATGATACTACTATTTGTGTAGCCTCTGTAAAAACCAGTCTCTTGTTCCACACTTTGCTTCATTCAGAGGGTTTGAACCGGTTGGAACCAATTTCTTGCTGGAAGTGACTCTGTTGAAATTTGAAATTTTACCCAATTGCTAATGTTTGCCTGTAACATATGTAATAAACCTGTTCCATGCTATGAAGCTTATTGGATTTATTTTTTTGTTATGTAAGCAACCCTCGTAAAAATAGAAGTGCTGAGCCAAACATGATGGCCGATAATGTTAATTTGGTATTTGGACTTAATGGCTTTGTTCACTTCCTTTGCTCCCATAGAAATACTACAATTCTAAAACAGCTGTACAAAATTGGGGTCATCGTTTACAACTCCTTTTGTTTGTTAATTAGCTCAAAGAGAGAAATCGAGCTCAATGGGAGAAATTCTAAACTGAGCTCTGAAGGGAGATGAGAATCAAGCAGAATTGCGTAAGAAGGCAATGGCCAGGCTACTGTTTGTCAGGTACAGCACCCCCATTAAAATATTTTAGTTATTCTTCCAGTGTCTCATAACAATATTGCATGAAATTTCTTTTTTTGAGGGCAGGGGAGAAAATTTGGGAACTCAAATGTGATGGCTAACGTTAGTCACATGATTTTAACCCAGCTCTGAAAAAGCCCACAACATAATTCCACCTCTGCCAAACCTTACATTGTCTTTCAGCTATATTACAACCTTTTTCGTGGGAACAGCCATACCCAGACTTGTTTATCATTTACTGAGCTCCTGCGAGCAACGTAAATGTCTATAAATGCCTTTTTAGAAGCAGCCTGCATACTTAATTGAGTGATATCTGGAGCTGGGGCTGTGAAAGTGACTTAAAACCCTGAATTCTATAATTTGACAAAATAGTGTCCTTTAGATCAGGACACCATATTGATTTTCCAGATTGTTACACAGTCCTGTGGAGATTAGCAATATTCACCAGCTACTTTCTTTAGTGATCATTAGTCACATGTGAAAAAAATAAACTATTTAAATTTCTGTAACAAACAACCCCGATCAGAATTTATTTTATCTGTAAGGTAAGACAGCAATGTAACAGGGAAGGTCGTGGACAGACCTTTAATCTTTATTACATCTCTTGAACAGCATTGTGCCAGAGAAAGCCATCACACAAACAGTTAGCCCGTGTTACCATAAAGCGGAACTGAGATGCTGTCATACAAGTGCTTAATTTTAATTCACGCTCTGTACTCCTTTCACTGTATTCATTACTTATCTAAGCAAAACACCTTTGCACATGATAGTGCCTTTGCTTGGGACACCGACATCCCACAGCGGCTGAAAATGAAATTTGTATGGCAGAGTCTCGGTTGTAAAGGAATTATTTAAGGGTCACAATAACCCAAGGCCGATAAGCTTAAAATTGTATCACAAACACACATAAAATCAGGTTTTTAAATGCATCTACAGACTGCATACACAAAAACTACCAAGTAATATAGAATAGTAGTAGCCACTGAAAATTAAATTGAATACATCTAATAGAAATCATATTTCCACCTACCAGCGCACAAGCAAAATAGAAAACAAAACCATCTGACAATCCCAGCCATTTTAAAGCCATCCCATGTTCCAAGGTTATGAAATGCAAATCAAGCTATCTAGTTAATGAGCCAAAAATAAATTCATGTACAGTAAAAATGACAAAGCTTATCTTAATCTTTCCTTTTCTACTGAATAAATTGTATAATTCTGTCTCTTGTCAATGTCAAAATAAGGCAAGTGCAGTTATGAATTATATATTGCCATTTCCTGATAACATTATATTTTAGTACATAACTAGCAGGACAAAACACTAAAAAGTGTTGATTAGTTCATTGGATGGACACTTCAAGGCCAAATTTACAATTTCACTTGCTGCAAAACAACAGAAGGCTTCATTTTAGATTTTTTCTGCAGATGGTGAACAAAGCACCCGAACTGTCCACTATGAATGATGCAAGGCACTGGGGTGAATCTGTAAGAGTACACATAATCCAAATTCCACTGAAGGACATTGTTTTAATAGCTGTGCAACAATAAGCTAAAAAATGATAAGCACTCACAGGTGACAGAAGCTTTGTTAATAATTTTACAGCAGTTACACGTACAAATTGCTTTTATCACTTAGATGGAACGTGAACAATTGATGTTGGCAGAGCATTGTATGTTCACAAATTTTACATTTTACAACAGCAGCCATCAGGGCCAAAAAGATGCGGGTTTGAACATCCCTGAAACAACAGGGTTTGTGGGGACATGACTAGCCAGTAGTGGTGAGTGTGAACAGTGCAAATGGGGGTTAGAAAAGGGCTAAACCAGGAGAAAATGTTGAGGTTTAGGGATGTGCTGGGATAATCCTCATCTCCTGCTGCTAGCCTGCTGATAACACATGAAGCGGCTGAGGCCTCATGGAGCCCCTGACTCTGAAATCAGAGCTGTTCTGGCTGCATGCCATGTGGGACATTCATTAGTGAGAGAGCACAAAGTTTTGCTCCGTCAGGACAATTTATCTGTAAAAGCTGTAAAGAAATGCAGCAAAGACTGATTGATGAACTAACATTTGAAATATTTTAACACAGTAAAACTACTGTAGCTAAAAAGCACATGGCAGTAATGTAAGAATACTGCAAAGATTCTGCAGTGAAAAAATATTTAACATTGTAAAGTAATGCTTTAATAATTCTAATCCAATGGCTGAATTAAGCATTAAGATCTTAAATAAGCTACAATATAAATATGTAGAGTTGTTGTGCCTGAAATTTCAAGTTTTCCAAAATACATTACAGTAGCATGTTTTCACCAAAACCAGTTCTAGTGCTTAGTAAATCAGACAAGCATCCTGCTCCACTCCTATCAATCACACACACATCCCAGAAGATTTACACTTGACTCACCGTGCAGTTACAACAAGCGACAAAATGGAGCTTGAAGATGTTAAATAATAGCTAAAAACAGGAGAAGTTACACCAATGAGCCAGTAGGGCTGGAAGTAATTTAAATTGGTTTTACTTCTGGTGCGCATCTCTATTTAGAATAAATGAGTTGGGCTGGTTTGGATTCGTACACAAAGTCTATGGGTTTGGAGAAAAGAACTGCTTTTCTGAGCTGGGGGACAGGCTCATGGTAAAACAGCAGCCAATTAAAACATTTGAGTGTAAGTTTTTAAAATTTCAACGTTTACGGTAGTCCCATTTTTGATTGATCAAATTCAAAATATTTAAAAATATATAAAAATGAAAAACGTATAGACACCAGCATTTCAATAAGAATAAAATGTTGCATTAGTGTCAGAATAAAAAGCTGACTGTCTCTTATCATCCTGCAGTTTATTTAAAAGTCACACGTCACCAAGTTTAAGTAGGTCAATCCACTGCTTACAGCTGCTCTCAGAGCTGATTATTTCCCCCTAAACTCATAAACACCATTGACTGCTCAGTTCTTTAACACTGTTGATCTTTTTATATCTCCAGGTGGTGTTGATAGGTCTTGCTCTAAACATTGTCTTTAAGTCCTGTTTTCAACAGTTGGTGTATATCAGAAATCAGCTGATTAAGAATGATTAAACAAAGGTAGTAATAGTAGTGCATTTTCACAAGCCATGATTAAGAACCTCTTTGGTGAAAAGTCATATTTTATGGCTCAATGCAGGAAGCATGAAAGTTCTTAAAAAATGTCAACGTGAACCAAAAGAAATCCATCAAAACCTAAAGTGGCCAAATGTATATTTTATGCTTTCACCACAGAAAAATTAATTTTTGGATGCCATAACTTGGTTATATTACAGAAAAAAAAAAAAAAAAGTAAGAGTTTTCTTTGTCTCTTTGATCACTTCACTGCATCACTGTATTTGAGGTTGTATTGAATTCAATGCTAAGAAAAGGTCACGACAAATGTAATATTCAGAAATGCAGCACATGATCCCCATATGTATCTAAGTGCATTCATGATTTGCTAAAAAATAATGCATTTATCAAAGCATAAGCTAGTTAGCCAAGATACTGAGGTTGAGTTTGACTTCAAATGTTTTTCAGGTTATTCCCAAACTACCGTAGATCTGACAGCTGTCTGTAGTAGTAAGACACCGGTGAGAAGTAATGAAAACATGAGATTCAATCTAGAATTAATCTATGTTCAAGTTAGAATTATTCAAAGGCAACTCTAAACAAATGGGTTTTTTGATTTAAAAGTGGCGAAAAATGTTCTTTCTCGGCTGACAGTAAAATATACACAATTTTATGCATAACACATTTATATACAGTACATCTCATGGAAGATTAATGTGACAGAAATTAGTCACACTCATGTCATATACTGTCAGCACAGTACTTGATAAAAAAAAAAAAGCAATGCAGATGCCTTTTGTAAAAGCACATATGTTACTTGCTGATGTGGTTCTCCACTACAAAATGCTTTAGATGTCAAGTCTAAATATTTTATAGGCCTGGTGTAGACTAAATTCCCATGTTGTCAGTAAAGTGAAATGCCTTCATTCATCCCAAGTGGACAATGTTATATGATTTTTTTTATTGCTACTTCAAATCGTTTCTGTTATATATGATAATCAAAGCTTTGCCAGTTAAATATTACATTTTCCATATTTTAGCTTCGAAACAATGAGCACTTATTAGAGTGTTTGTGTGAGTACATACTTTTCTAGTTTTTCTATGTTGTTCTAGTTGGATTATATCATTAGTCCAACAATGCTGCTGTCAGTTCTATAATAAAGAGGTAGTATTATGTAAAACCAACTTTTTGAGCTTTTCTTCACGTTAAAATGTCATTCCCTCTTCAAAAGCATACCCGGACTGTTACTTTGGTTCTATCAGGCATGTCTAGTCACTTTTTATGTTTATTTTTTAACTCCCCAGTGGACACAGCTCATTTTTTCAAACGTAGCTGAGCATGGTCCTGACTTTTTGTCACTAACATTTTTTAAATTTACACTGTTTGCTAATAATTAATGATATAATACCATCAATTCCCTTGTAATGCAGTCATGATAAAACAGTTATGCAGATAAAACCAAACACTTCCTTTTCTCAGCACAAGGCGTGACCATGAAGCAAAAGGTGAAGATTAATAACAGCTGCCTTCTTTATCACACCATTGATTCTTCTGCTCCAATGTGTCGACAGTGCAAACAACTTATCTGTCTTTGTACCACGTACGGGCATAGACAAATATATGCAAATTTTTCTTCTGTGTTTTATTTGTCACATTGATCTTCCATGACTGGCTTCTACAAATCTGAAGTCATGCATAGGACCTCTCTCAAGTAACAATTTAATTATCTTGCATTTAATTACTCTGCAGCAAGATGGCTGCTTTAAGCTTGAATGAGCGCTATTATATGACTGCTTGAACAAATGGTTTGCTTTTTTATGCTTTGTTCTGCTTCCAGAGACAGACAGTCAATATAAGTATCATTTATCAGCAGCCGTGAAAACATTTTGACATACAAATAAGTTCCAAACCAAGTAAAATAAAGGCAGTTGCTTAGTGTTGTCTTGGTTTGGTGTCTTGTCTAGAAATGCCTCTGCTCTAAAATCTGTGATTCCGACATTGGTAAATGGTCATTTCTGTGCAAAGATTTCTGTAAATATTTTGGATGTTATATCAGCAAGAATTATATGTTCCAAGCAGAACCTCTCTTTCTTTTCAGCTTTATTCTATTCTTTGCAGCGGATGCTTTTCAAGGAGCTGCTTTATGTGGTTAATTATTATTAACTGAAAGAGCAGTGTTACCAAGATGTTTAAGACAGTGACACTGCAGTCACAGGAAGTGCTGACTGTGCAATTAAGCCACCGAAACTGTTGGACAACTGCTCTGTCCCTCTAGACTGCAGCTTTAATCTGGAGAGACAAAAGAGTCTCAGTTCAATACATAGAAGCACAATTTTAAGTCAGTGTTTTCTGTTTTGTGTATGTGTGTGATTTTTATTAAAATACATTAGTTATATGCCAGAGTAGTTCTCATTTGCATACAAGCTCCAAAGATTTTCAGTGATTAAAAAATGGAAATGCACATGAAACAAAAGGACAAAAAGTCAATACAGATTCCTTTTTTTTTGCGATCGTGATCAGCTTAATAGAATTAAGAGTTCCTGAACAAGTCTTAATTACTGTCACAGCAGTGAGTTGTGGATGAAACAGCTAACTGACTCCATTGGATATCATCTAGGTTCTCTGAATGAATGTATATGTGTGGGAAAGAAAAATATAAAGCTGCCCCTTTTTTTATTTTTTGTTTCCGTAAGATTGTCTTACTAATGTTAATTTGGTGTAAAATACACACATTTTATGCTATTAGTGAAATTTTCAAAAGATGGTGATTCATTTTGATGAGGACTGTATTAGAGTTGAAGAATGCAACTTTAATAAAAAAAATACTGCAGCTTTAAAGCATGAAAAAGCAATGGAGCAGCTTCATAGATTTTGTTGACTCTACGTTAGGTTCATATCCCTAATGAAAGAAATCATTATAAATAAAAGAAAATGGGAAAAAAGTTATTTAATTACTGAAAAACACTTAAAGTAAACCTTGCTTTAGAACTGATATCACCCAAGAAGGTGTCTTCTATTGAAGAAAAAATTGAGGAGACCTTATTTACGTAATGCTAGTGAAAGTAACTAAAATATTTATTTGTGTCCATCTACTATTTAGAGGTCTAAGGGAAAGCTTGCCTCACTTCTCACTTTCCTCTTTGTTTGAGGGGTTTCTTGCATGAACTGTCATTTTCAAGTCACCCCACGCCATCTTAACAAGAACAAGATCTGGTCCTTCTCTTGTCCCACGATTCTCCTTTCGCTTTATCAGTAAGTCCTCGGAGTATTTGCTGGTATGCCTTTGGTTACTTTCATGTTGCAGAATCCAGTTTTGATTTTTGACAGATGGTCTCACGTTTTTGTCAAGTTCTTTCTTAAAAATGGTTGAATTAACGGTGCATTCTCTAATGGTGACGTGGCCAGCTCCTGATGCTGCAAAGCAGTTCCAAAGTAAGTCAGTCACACCTCCGTGCTTCACAGCTGGGGCTAGTTTATAGTCTCTGAATGCTGCAGTTGGTCTTTTCCAAACATCAACCTTGTGCCACGTTGAGAAACGCATTGTGTATTTTTGTCAGGCTGCTTGCAACAAAGTTCCTTAGGATGTGTTACAAGAAAGTCTTCTCTTTTACAGAAGTGGGATTTTGCAAAGTACTATAGTTTCATCTAGTTCAAGGCTGAGAATACAACTGAAATCAAGCTATGAGAGCAAAACATATCAGTGATAAAACATATTTAATGTTTTTACTTGTCTGAAATTTGAGCATAAGGGACAATAAAAATTAATTTGATTTTATAAGCTGTCATACTCCTAACAATGAATAACATTAACAAAACAAAGAACAGCTATTCTGATTTTTAAGTGGGAGCTGAGCATGGGTTCATGTCAAGCTGTGATGCTGTTATTCAGTCGCTGATATGGTGATGGAATAAAGTGTTGATGCAATAAGTTCCTTCTAAAAAAACTACTCAGTTCACATACAGTAGATCAGTTACAATATGCTATGCATCTTCTCTGGAATCTTACAATCCCTGAGCCAAAAATCATAAGTAGGAATTATTTTATTTTAGTAACTACTGTTAGTAATTACTGGTCACATACATATAATATGTTCAAAATAATAGAAATTATTTTGAATATATTATGTTATGTTATGTTTAAAGCTGAATGCATTTATTTACATATTACTTGATTTATTGGTAAATTGTCTGCACTTTTGTAGTGCTTTATCAACTCAGTCATTCAGTGGAAAACATGAGAATGGCTTCATAGAGACGTGTCGTCAATTCAGTCTCAAAAGTTTATAAATCACATTTCAGCAAGAATTTTTCTGTTCAAGGTCCAGTTCTGTTAAAAGGAATAAGAACTTGCATAGACCTTTTCAAAACTAACATAATGTCTTTTTTTGTGCTGCAAATTAATGCATTTCATTCATAAACCAGCCACTGGTAATTAAGCTAAATGTATTTGCAGATTCAAATAATTACCCTTTGCAAGTTAACCAGGGATCTTATTTAAATCAGTCTAACTGAAAGAAAAGCTCCACACAGCTTACAATTTTAATGAAGCTGAAATAGATTTGCAAATTTAAACAATCACACAAAGGGGATCAATCAGTTATCAACTCCAAATGAGCTAAATAAATACAGAAGTCCACAGCCGTACTTTGTTTTGTTTCAAGAAAACAAAGTAATGTTTGTAGAACAAATGATGTTTTTGGTCCTGAATTGATATTTTATTAAGGAAAAAAATGTAGTGCTATTTTGCAGTGATGGTGCAAAAAATGATCAAAAGGTTTTCACGCAAGTAGTAGTTTAAATAGTTAAGCTTCTTTCCCTATAATTTATATTTTTATTTCTGTAATCCACTGATGATTTTATTTTTTTTTTAAATGCTGTTAATCTTGGTTTAGATATATTTAAAATGTCAGCTCCGTAATTATGAGTGGGCTTGTTTAAAAAAATATAAAATCCTTTTAACTGGCATAGCTGTGCAATCTTGGCTGCTCCTTTTCACAAAAATATTATAAGGTTGCCCTGGTCTGAATGTTAGTAATTATTAATCAAGCAAATAAAGGCTGTTTGAAGCTTCCACAGCAAGACTACTGCTGAACATTGTAATGACATTTTCAAATGAGATTTTCCCTTTATTGCAATATATCAACCACTTTTTGGGCTGTAATATCTTAACCATTACAAATACACACCAAGTGAGAAAATTAAAAATTAGTCCAACAAGCTAAATATATTATTGGAATGCAGGATATGCATGCAAATCCTGCATTCCAATAATAGATTTATTATATTATTGCAATATAAATATTGCTATATTTATTATATTATTGTGCACTATAGTGCACTATTTCTATTCTACCAAATAGTGCCATAAAGCACTATTTGGTAGAATATTGCTAGAATATTCTTCCCTTGGTAGAAAGGACTGCTGACAGTTCTTTCTGACTTTAATGCTGCAGATGTTCATAATCAAAGGATTACTGCTATTGAAGATACTATATTGCGTAAACTGATGATTTAATTATCTCTCATGTAAGAGTAAAGGCATTTAATCATTTTTTATGTATTTTAATATATTAAGTTGACTGATGCTGGTATTCCATAAAATAGCTTTTGCAGACAATATTAATGATATGCACTTTTAGATTTTGAGGTTTACAAAATAGTAATCTGATTTGTAAAAGAGTAAAGGAAACTGGATGCAATACTTTTTCGTTGGGCCTCTTTATGCAAATGTTTGTATGCTAAATATTTAGGCATTTTCCTTGATAGAGGGAGAGATTACTTTGTAACAACAGACTTTTTGAAAAGAAAAAAAAAAACTATATTATTTAATTGTAGCACAGAAATTAGAATAGATTAAAATTTCTGCTTGCAGATCAAAGCTTTACAAAAATCCATGACAAGAAATTAGTCTCAAAATTTCTATTAAATCTTGAATAGCGAAAAGGGAAAACGCAGTAACTTAATTTTTTGTTCATATATTTTCTAATGCTTTTAGTCTTACACAGAGGAACTAATATTAATAATTAAATGACTATAATTAAAATGTTCAGACTTTTTTTCCTTTCATATTGATGACTGTCATGACTGATAACAGTAATTATCAACAGTGCAGCGTAACACAAAGATGTAACTAATGATGCTTCCCAGAATGGAAGAGCTAAAAATGAACACATTAAAAACGAATAACTTAAAGCATGAAATATATTCATACCTTGCGCATGAATCTGTGATTAGAAATTGCGCTTTCTGTGATTACAGTGAAAGGAAATCTTTTCATTTTTGCTCAACCAGCAGCTCCACGATGCTAAACTGCCTGCTGAAGAAGTCTCATTAGGCTACATTTCAGACTTTGCCAGTACCGACATTGCATAACTCAGAATCCTGAGCACTGTGTCACAGTGATTTATGACCACTGTTCTTCACTGTGCCCTTGGGTGCTTTAGTCTACTGAAAACTTTGGGTTTTGATGACTACTTCAAAATAAACAGACACCATCCGAGAGCTCTCCGTAAGGCAGTTTCAAGCCCACAGAGATTTTAAAATTTTAGTGCTTGTGGACAGGTGCAGCCAAACAGGGAAGCCCAGACCAAAAGTCTCCATTCAGCAATTAACCACTGAAATCACAGAAGACATAACACACAAACAAGTATTGGCATTACAGCTTAAATAGTCAAGTAATTTGAAACTGTAGTTTCTTACCTTTGGATACTGTTGGATAGGAATAAGAACTCTTTCAGAGAGCTTGATGTTTTTATTGCTGATAATATCAAGGTATTTCTTTGTGTCTGCATCTTTTTTCAGCTCATCACCTTCATATTTCCCAATCTCTGCAGAAGCATTAAACAAAATGAAAAAAAAAAAAAATAGAAAAAGATTAGAAAGATTACATGTGCATATTATCAAATTAACATATGACTGGCTTATTTAAGAAAATGGGTCAGGAAGGTCACAGAAGGCAGAATCTCTTTTTTGTGTCTTGGGCCTAAGATTCATTATTCAAACTAAACAAATTGCATAAATTATGTTTGAAATCGTGTTTTTGCTTAGTAAGTTGAAAATCTTTCCTTATTGTGCAACATGGGTGAGGTTCACTGAGAAGTATTTCCCTCCTGAGAGGCCAGGGACCTGAGAAGAGGAGTCAACAAATTGGCCCCAAGACACTTTTTTATTCAAGTGAAATTATTGTAATTGTGGATAAATATTGTTCTTCTGTTGTAATTAAGTTAGAACATATATTTGCTCAGGCACCTTATAATAATATTTAAATTGCATAGACTGACTTGAATAAATGTTTTTAATCACCTCTGAATTAATTCATTTAAAGAATTTATTATCACCTTTTAATTTAGAAACGTGCAGATATCTTACTCCTGCTGCAGTTTCTTTGCGACTTGATGCAAAAATAGATGCAAATTGCTCCCATCTCCTGAACCTGGTAGTTGTGTTTGCACCTACATGCATTTAGTGCATTGTAAATCCAGCGTATAAATAAATCAAATAGTCTGTGGAGGATACATGAAGGAGATTTTATCACTCTGGGGATTCCCTCCATTGTATTTCCAGCTGGTAAGTGCTCTAAAACAGAAACCATTGTTTTTCACCTAGCTGGGGATTGTCCCCTGAAACAGAATGGACAAATTTTTCATTCTGTTTTGAATTGGACCTCAGAAAGGATCAGAGGAGATCAATAATCCCTTCTGAGCTACACTTACAAAAAATCATGTAGTCTGTCACACTTCTGTGGATCTCACTGTGTAAATTCACAAATAATTTCACACCACACAAAGAAATTCTCAATCCTTCGACGGTCAGTTGAATTTGTGACTCATGGGTTTAAAGATGTGATTTGCAGCTTCAAACTCTGGAGTCATTTAACACTGTGTATTTTCCTTAAAATATACAGAATTTTTAAGTATCCTTAAAAAATTGCATTAAAGCATCCCAGACCATAAAGAAATGGCCAAAAATGCCTGTGAAACTAAGCAGGATTTGTATCCTGCTTTGTGAGACCAGGGACCTGATAGAACATTTTGGCCACAAGTATGCTTAAAACAAACCGTAAGACCCTTGAAACTAATATTCTAATTGATAGGAAGGAAGGATGCAGGCTGGTGAAACTCAAATAGTTTATTTAAAAATAAAGAAAAATCAAAAATGAAAGTCCAGGGGTAAATCCAAAATAACATTGCCTTGGATCTGACTTGTCTGACAGAGATATTTATGCAGGAGAGCTGATTGCTGAACAATGTTTCCCATGTTCCTTGTTGATGTGGTTGATTAGAAACTGATTGCAGCTGTGAGGGAAGACAATTAACTGAAGTGTAACAGAGGAACTGGACAAAATGGCTATAGGAATGCACAGGGATCAGGGCTGTTGTCAATTATTATTTTAGTATGGGAAACCAAATAATCTAAATGCACCAACATATCCCAAAACCCAAACACCCAGAAATGTGGCAGTATTCATGTTTTGGTTTGTGCTGAAGTCAATAATGACAATGGTATTTCTTTAAAAACTGAAATTATTGATTTCACTGGTAAAGATGTGTAATAAAAAACAGTCATATATAACATCAGCGTATTATAATACTATGAAAAGATCACCTTTTAATTTAAATGCATTTATTAAGTGGGAAAAACTATTGAATAAGAATTTTTTATTTTTTTTTTATATTTGGTAATACCAACTTTGTTGACTCACAATAAATATAACTCCCTTTTTGCCAGAAGAAAAGCACTTAGTCCGTTAGATTTTCCATAAATAAAGCAAACATAGACAGGCATAGAATAATTAGTATTGCAAAATCTACAAAGTATAGTGCTTTTATTAATAAGAGCACTATACTTTGTAGATATTAATACTGCCATGATAGCAGTATTAATATCATATATGAACGTCAGTCCAGTTTTTCATATTTAACTCTAACAATTACTTTTCTGTAGTTTAGAAATCGTCTATCCGCCTGCATGCATACACCCGCCACGCAGTAGGCAGCAGCTCCAAGAAGAGAAAATCCATTGTATTCCATGTAAACCCAGACATTATCATCAATCAATAAAATCCCCCCGGACTGAACTTGGATATTATGCTGCTAGCTGCATAATATTTGTCATTTATCAACAACTTATCGGCGAAGTGAGAGCGTTGTGCAACACAAATAATCAACCGGGTGCAACAAGGCGCGCCAAACAGTAAAACATAATTTAACAAAGCCTCAAGGCAGATAATTTGCCTCGAGAAATTTTAATAATCGAGGTACTCAAATCATTCGAGGAATCGTTACAGCTCTACTATGATTTCAAGCATGCTTAACTGAACTCATCTGCTCCCAGTCACTTCACCTCCCACATTTATTTATTTACTATGTTCCCTTCCCTCCATTCCAGTTTGTTTCCACTACCAAGCATTCCAGGCATGTTTTTTTTTTAGATTTTTGCCTCTAGTGTGTTGATCCCTTGTGCTCTTTTGACTCTGCTTCTGCCCACTGATTTGGATACTTCTGCCTTTTTGACTGACATCTTGGGTACTGACCGTGACTTACATATATAAAAATTAAAAAAAACTTTGACTTCAAATTTTGTCTGAGTTGTTCAATTGCCAAATTCTTTCACAGTCTTTACATGAAAACAGGCCAACATCATGAGAGATCCTCCTCAATACTACATTTTGTTACTCAAATGAGACCAAGTTATAACTTGGTTTCTATAGAAACTCTGAGGACTGACTTCAAACAGCACTAGGTAGACTAAAAGCTGAAGAATCTCCTAGAACTACATACTATACATACAGGAACAAAACCCTCATTCCAACCACAATATGGTCACAAGCTGAATATTGACTTGCAGGCATTTCTATCAATTCTGATTTTGTTTCCACCGATTTTCATTGTAACTCTGTACTGTATAGTATCATGTTAAAGATTTAATCTTAGAAAAACTATATGAAATCTTAAAACTCAATTCCTTCTGGAAAACAGATCAATATTTGCTTTGTTATTCGTGTAAGACCAGATCCACCAAACTAATTAAAGATTAATGAGGAAAGTGTGGCCAAACTTGTAACTGGTACTGTACATAAAAGTGCTTTCACGTGTTTTCTGCAGAGGTTCCAGGATGACTTTACTATGTAATGTCAGTGAACCAGATAATGTCCAGACTGCAGTCACCTGCAATTGGAAACAGAGTGTGACTAAAACCTCCAGTTAAAAATCAAAGTCAATCAAACTGGAAAACTCGCTCACCTTTTATTCCTATGAGTAGAGATGATTCACATCACTATTTGTGACATTTAAACAGAACATGAGCCTCCACATACAGGAGCATCTCAATAAATTTGAATCTTGTTAAAAATCACTGTTTAAGCTACAGTAATCCAATTCAAAAGGTGAATTATTGACCTACTGGAAAGTATGTTTATTTAATATACAGAGTATGACTTGGGCTTGATCATGGGTCCTTTTGCATGAATTATTGTGTCAGTGGTAAGTGGCATGGAGGTAAACAGCATGTGTGTCTGCTGAGGATTAAGAAAGCTTAGGTTATTTCATTAGCAAACTTCAGCTTCTCTACATTGCTGGATCTGGTGTCTCTTCACAATACTCCATAAATTCTCTACGCGGTTCAAGTCAAATGAGATTGCTGGCCAGTCAATAAAGCTTGCCATCAGAGTGAAACACGAAGGGGAGACTTTAGATATGAGAAAACACAGATGGGCAACAGCAGCAGCTGAGATGGCTCCCCAAATCTGTATTGACTACGGAAGCTTCACGTTGGACCTCCAGCCCAGAGTTTACTTTTATCTGAAGAGAGGACGTTGGAAAATGGTTTAACTTTGCAAAATATGCTTGGAGGCAGAATTCTGTGAACAGTCAGCTTTTCAAACTGTGATAATTTGGGGAGTACCTTCCTCATGCCGGATGTCTGTGGCTGTGTGCTAGACAACAGACAAGTTACGTAACAGTCTTTCTAGCAATGTATTTCATGGTAACAGTTCTTTTTTTTAATTCTTTTTTTCAGTTTAAAGTGTATGTCTTTGTTTTTAAACTACTTTTAATTATAATTATTCTTATTTTGTTGTGTTTTTGTTTTTGGATTGTACAGCACTTTGGTTGTGGTTGTTTTAAAGTGCTTTATAAATAAAGCTGGTATGGTATGGTATGGTATTCTATCTTGCTAGTTTTGTGTAACATCAATTTTTTTTAGAGAAACTATATTAACAGAATGAAACACTTGAAGAACATCACTCTTGAACCCTTGATCTAATATTTAAGCTGCACATATCATTGGGAAAACTGGGCTTTCTCAGTTTTTATCAATATTTCCATCAACAAAGAATAAAAGGGCCATTTACGGGGGCATACTGTGCCGTATTTTGTGAGCCACGCAGACTGCGCACACACTGTCCCCAGACTGTCGGGTTTTCATAGGGCAGTGTACCGATTGCATTCATTTTTCATGTAAAATTTCTACATTTACCACAATTTGAATGGATAGTAGAAAGTGTGACAAGCTAGTTGTACAGCTAAACAAGCCTTTTGTCCAAAAGGGCAGCCACCGCCCAGTCGTTAGTGGCATTCTGGCTGATGGGTGTTCTTGCGACTTAATGCACTTACTTTCAGGTTTATCAGCTCAGTTTTGATTACAAAACAGTTTGATGTGAACACCATTTTTCGCCAAGCAGTTTGCTGTATAAAAATGGGAATCCGGATGCAGTCGTAAAAATTTATCTTGGTGCAGACATGTCTTGCAGACATTCGTTCCGAGTCTGCTTCAGCCTCTATGGAGTATGTAAGCTATGTTTTACATTTTAAATATTGTTAATACATACATATCCTAAGACCAACCATTGTGTTACATTAGTACCAGGTTTCCAGTTTACATAACAGATTTGGATCTAGATTGAATAAAAAATTAATTAGTGTTTTTGACTGAGGAGTGTATATCTTACAAATATGTCTAATATAAATTTTTACTTGACTACATCAATAATCTATAATTGGCTAGAAAGTAGATTATACTTTGGAATAGCAGTGGAAAACTCTTATTCTAGCCAACAGCCTGTCTGTAAATTCAGCAGTCAATTGTGTAGAAGAGAAAAAAAAATGAGCTTACACTATTTAATCCAGAAAAAGGTGAGAGCTGATATCTTTGTATAGAGCGTGGTAGAGAGCAGCAGGAGCCTAAAGATCAAAGTAGAACGAGTGCACTTTGAAGGTCACTTCTTTCAGTCCTTCTTGTCGGCTTAAAAAATCTCATTTGGGGAGACTGAATGAGTAAAACCTTCTTAGTGGCTTTTCTGGTGCCCCTGATCCCCTTTGTTTCACTGCCCGAACTGCATCAGTGCTGCTTCAGAGCAGGCAGCAGTGGAAAAAAAAACATAACAAGGTATCAGCCACACAGCAGCCAGATGTATGTGTGCAATTCTATGAGTTAGGAGACAAGGTTTCTGCTGAAAAAGAGAGAATTTGCTAAGTCAGCCTGCCATGGCTTAAGGTTAAACACATCAGCTTTGGCATGTATGCAGTGACACAGAGCACCAAAAGAGACCAAATAACAGTTTGAAGTACATTTATCCTTGAAATGGGAAAGAAAAGTATGAATTATGCAAAGGAAAGTTGGGAAGATTTTTTCTTAAAAAAAATAAAAAATAAAAATAGAAAGAATGCCACACAAACTTAAATCTGTTCAATTTGCTTAAAAGCTTAGCAGATACTGGATGTTCAATTTTGATGCTGCAGCTACATGTAGAAGTGTTTTGGATCTCAGGAAGTCTAAACTTACTGGCACTTTAGCTGTTTTGAAAATACTGCATACAAACAGGTGAAAGCTATTTTTTGGATTAAAGTCTGTTAATCATGTAAAAAGGGAATAAACCACAAACCAGAACAAAAATTTGGCTTCAAATATTTGGATTGGGCCTTGAGGATTTATTTCCTCAAGGCCCAATTCATTTACAAAGATAAGATTGAATCAAAAGTGAGATGAAAAGTTTATTATTGTTAGATCTCTAAAACTTCATTTGGGAATCTACGCTTTTACTTTCAAAACAAATTCTGCCAAAATTTAGATTTTTCTGAGAGCTGCTCTGATGTGAATTACCAAAAGTGTTCTGTGCAATATTGTTGTTTTGCAATTAAACAAACAAAAAAATTATCATAAAGACCTAGGGCATATTTATATCTACTTTTTGAAAATGCATATTTCACAGAGTTGTAGAATCATCTCTTCAAAAAGTCTGTTGTCATCTCTAAATTTCTCTAAAAGCTAAGTATATTGATAATTGACTAACTTTTCCTTTATGAAAGCAAGAAGCAATGACATCTCTTCATGGAAGAAGACAAGTCTTCCCTGAAAACTGCTTTTATACCCAATATTGACACCTTCATATGTCACCTGATAATCTCCTGAGTGCAAATTTGTTCCAAATGGTGTTCCTTGTGTTTGTTCTAATCTAACCAATAACAGAGGAAACTAAAAAAGACACAAGTTACAAAAGACAGCATGAAGGGATTTGATAATAATAACTTTCACTGCATCAAAGTAACCTAAACAATGTTCCAGAAAATTATATAAATTAAATGTGGAGACTATAACGTTCAATATGTTGACACTAAAAACTGCCAGGAAAAAAAACCCCATACTATTCTTTGACACACAATATTCCGAATCCATGTCTGTTTATTTGCTGTAAAGTCTATGTTAGCATACAGGTTTTTTTTCTCCTACTGAGGAGGAAGAAGCCTTTTGAAATGTGTACACATATCACAGACAGTTTCTGTGGTTTCAAATCATCTCGTCTCTCTGCTGGGGCTTGTAAGAGGAGGTTCAAGCAGGAGGGGTGGAAATGTGCTTTTCCAATGGGTTGACAGAGAAACATGAAACCAGACAAAACAGGCATACAGTGATGAAATGACACCTTAATCAATCCAATCAGCTTTAATTTCCACCAACATACATCTGATTAATCTCCAGTCTGCTGCACTGTCGTGTCACACTGAGATTTGATGAGATAAAACAGAGTATGAAGCATGCACATCATAACACCCAGTGGAGCAAACTCAGGGTCGTTGAGGAATCTGATGTCTGCTTTGAGTAGACAAAAATTGCACACAGTAAGCATCCTTCTTTGACTATTTTCTTTTTTTTAACCACAACTTCCTTTTTTACTTTGTCTAGGTGCAAAAAAGACAGGGGACCCTGAATAGCCCTAAATCTGATGTGCAAGAAAAAATAACTAAAACATGGAGTGTGTAAGGTGATAGTGCGGCTTTTGGCTTCACACCTATTTGATTATGCTGTTTATTAATGTCAAAATCCTTGGAAATGTTTGTTTACATAATAGTAAACCAATCGATAGGGAGCAAAATTGTTATTATATTATACTTTGAACCAGAGGTTGCTGTGCCAAATGCAGACAGAGGCCTAAAAGCAGAGGCTTGTTATTAAGTACTTTAGCAGAGGGTTCAACTACTCACAGATTTCTTCCAACCATTGAACAGTATCTACAATAATAACTTCACACTGGCTGAAAAAATGAATCTGTGTAATTACTCCCCTCTAAGTGATTGCTTGCTTAGATCAAACCATGAAATATGTTACAATGCCTGAAAGGGGTAGAGTGGGGGGATTGAACTATGAGATGCACAATGAACTGTGGCCTATTCTTTCAAACACAGACGGATGAAAAACAATACATGCGGCTGGGAAGAAGTGTTCCGAGCCACATGCCACCAAGTGTTTGGTCACATGCCGATTATGTGATTTTAACTGTGATGCACCGAGGCCATCTTGTCTAATTACAATGCTATGTTCCAATTCTGTGCCGAGAAGTGTGCTGAGTCGAAAAGTAATTATGTTTGACAAAAATTACAAATTAAAAGTAAGGGGTAATTTATCATTTTAATCACAATGGATTTTTAATGATCACTCTTCTTTTAAATTACTGATATGGCAGGTAGAATTAAAAACCATACACATTAATATTTATCAGTTTACAGTTTAATTTGCATAAATATAATCTGAAGCCAATGGTGTTAGAAAATGGTTTTAGGAGGTAGACATGAACAGTTTAATTTGTAATTGTTTTCTTTTATTCATGTTTAGTTTTTTCCTCTAGTTGCTATTCAACAGTAATATTTCATATGTTGAGACACTTACCTCATTTGTTTGCTTTTTATTAAATTTTTTATTGAAATTCTAACTAATTGGCAGACATTAAAAACCGAATTGTGTTCTAAAATAACAAAAACAAGGGACATGTGAAGTTCTTTCATTCACAAGGACTGAACAGTTACTTATGAAAACATTCCCTCTTGAACCTTTTCACATTTTGTCTTGTCATAATCCCTCTCTCCAATAAATCTCATTAGGATTTTATGTGGTGAAAACAAAATACCTTGTGGCTGTAAAGTTGACAAAAATAATACATTGCTTTAAAAGTTACTCTGATACCCCTAAATAAATTATAG
This sequence comes from Gambusia affinis, assembly GCF_019740435.1. Classification (NCBI taxonomy): domain Eukaryota; kingdom Metazoa; phylum Chordata; class Actinopteri; order Cyprinodontiformes; family Poeciliidae; genus Gambusia; species Gambusia affinis. The sequence continues at coordinate 16,371,703 of NC_057880.1, forward strand.
TTTTTAAGTTACTGTTGAGAAAACCCCAAAACAAATCCCATTTCAAATTTGTCAGAAGTTATTAAAGAAAAACAGCTTGCATGTGAAATTAGAAGGTATTCTGTGTAGATACTTTTTTGCTCAACATGTAATATTTTGTGGTGGAAAATTTATTCCACATACCATGCCCACCATGAAAAATCATGCTGTGAGGATCTTTTTCTTTGGCAGGAAGAAGGAAGCAAGTATGAGTTGATAGAAACATTGATGGAGACAACAAAGGAATCCTGGAAGAAAATAAGGTAGAGGCTGCAAAAGACTTCCAATTGTCTTCTGACTTAACATTTATGTGCTACTTTGTATTCCTCTAACACATAAAATGCCAATTTAACACATACGTTCAAGGCTGTAACATGACTAAATGTAAAAGAAATAGAGTGGTATGAATACCTTTTCACTTTCCTCATTAGATTGGTGTTACTTCTCACTTGTTGCTGTCTGGAATACTTAAATCCAAATAGAAAAAAAATTGGGATTAACAATAATTTAACCAGGCAGACTTTGATGTTTTTTTTTTCCAGTGTTGTATTTCTTTAAAACTTCCCTTCTTTTATGTGAATATTAAATACTTTGTAATATAATCTGCTATCTAATATCTATTGTCTGAGAGCTGAATCTTTGGCACATTCACTCGTTTCTGTTACTGGAAATGCCCGTGACCTTGGAATTTAATCTTATTCGACCCGAGCACTCATTGTAAGTCACTCTCAGTAAGGGTGTCTGCTAAATGCCGAAAATGCAATCCAAAATTACATCTCTTTCCTGAGATGTAATTTTGGCATCCTTTTGATAGATCACACTAAAAGAGCTGCCGTTTATCTGTGACAACAAGCTCGGTCACCGCTGGATCCTTGGCAGGCCTTACTGGATACAAGAAAAATTTGAATAACAACTGATGAACAATAAAGAAAGGTAGATAAGTGGAAATCAATTTTTAGATTTCAAGGTAAAAGAAAAATCATGTTCGAAATCAATTTTACGACTTAAAGATGCACTCTGGGTACAGAGTAAAGAAGTAAAAGTTAAACATTAAGAGGGATTATATTGCTCTCTAGGCTTTCTCCTGGTCAAACTCCCATACTTTTTCAGATCCTTTTTTAGCCAGTTGACAAGTTCACTATATATTTAAAATAAATATGTCTGTGGTGGTCAGGCTTTTCCTTTCTGCACGAACTACTGAAAGGAGTTTTAGTAGTTTTTCCTTTCTCTTAAAGGAAAAGAAAAAGAAGGAAGAAAACAAGGAAGAAAGGGAACAAAGAGGGAATGAAAGGAAGGATAATCGTATCAAATTTGAGAGAGTGCAACGTCATCTTATAGTGTTTGAGCAACGTGCGTCTTCTAGACATAAATCTTCTTTGAACCATTTGTACTTTGTGATCGTGTTGTAGATTTTTCTGATGTGTATTTGAAATCTGTTGATGACAATGACAAATAAATCTTATCTTATCTTAAATTTGAAAGATCTTGACATGTCGCCAAAGATGTATGAGTAGTGACAGAACCATGTCTAGTTCAATGTATTCCTCGGTACAATCCATTTTAGCCAACCAACTTAAATATCTGTAAAATAGCATTATATTTCTAGTTAACGTATTTAATTATCGCAACAACCAGTCATATATTTAGCGTGATGTAAGTCTGTATTTTCTATTTCAAGTGTCCTGTTCAATGACAGGTTTCACATTAAAGTTTAAATCATATATATGTATTTGTACGTACAAATACATATATATCATATGATATATATGATGTGTCAAAAGTTTTAGGCTTTTGACACATCTTTACCAGGGGGCCCGAAAAGTGAAACCAGAAACATAATGTTTCTAAATTTGTTGTTAAACTAATTCCGAGTGAATCTGGAGTGTTAAATTAAGGTCTAAATCAGGAGCCGATGTAATGATAGGAAGCATTGCTCTAGATTCTCTGTTGTCCCGGACATAGCTATCACAGGTAAACAAACAATGAAACATAAAATGAGGTTGGTGAAATGTTTTGTAGTTATGTCAAGCTTTCAGGCTTCATGAATTGTTACTGTTTTCTCACTGACAATAGCCAGACAAAAATATGACTGTGGATAAAAGTGTAAACAGGAGTCTTTGAACAGCCACAATTTCTTATCAAAGCAGCTGTCAAAACAAGTGTCATTCATTACGATCGCCCGCAACATGCCATAGTAACAAGTGGTGCAGACCTGATTTTAGCATTTTACAAACTTACAACTTCTTTAGATGGGCTTTTCCCGCACAGATGCTTTTCATTTAAGTACTTAGGACTTTGCAGGTGAAACACGGCAGAAATACAACTCAGTTGGTCATCAGAAACTGGCATTTAATCTGCAACTTGATTCAATTCCTTGGGCTGTGCATTTTGATTGGACAACACAGCTGTGGACAAATCCTTTTCAATCAGGAGAAATGTCCAGCAGGACCAAACTCAGGCAGAGTGGATGTCTGCCTGGAGCAGCTGGGAGTTAGAAGACAGCAAAGGAACACAAAGGAATATAAAAACAACACACCAGAGACGTCTGCAAAGGGGAAAAGACAGAAAGCCTAAATTGAAATTTCAAAGTCTAAACTGATCAGTTTAGTACTTGAATCCAATATGATTCTGGTCTGATATTCACTTGGGATGTTATTTCTAACCTAACCCCACTTTAAAATGCTTGGCAGCTTAATCCTTCACCCTTCTGTTGTGTTCCTTGGTCTTCATGATACTGTTTCCTCTAGTGTTTCTAACAAACCTTCATGAAATAGACATATTTGTTCGGAAATAAAATTACCCACAAGTGGCCTCCACTAACTACTACTACTAGGGTGAAAAAATAAAATCTGTAACAAAATTTAAAGATCGCTATCTGGCAAATATTTCTGCACCAGTTTGAGCAAGCCTAGCATGTTGTATCCCAATAAAAATCCTTCAAGGTTGCAATATGACAGATTTCCTGTATTTCTTATTACATTTTCTGTCAAAATATAATCTGATAGAAAAGGACTTGGTTAGAAAACAAAAAACTTATAAACGTCGAAATGCCAGTGCTCATCTCGATGTCCATCACTTCCTTCCTGCCTCCCTTTCTGCTCATTAGAAATCCCTCTGGTTTCCGTACATGGCATGTAGGCGAGTCTTCCAAGGAAAACCTGTGGGATCTATTAATGGCTCGCCTCTTTTGTCTCTGACTCCCACCCACAATAAAAAACAACTCCACTGTTCTTCAGTAAGAAGAAAGTAAAAAGCAAGAAAGAGTTGACTTTCATGTGTCAGTCTGATAAGTCATTAGCCTCCCGTTTCAACTAACAAATGCCTTTCAGCAAATGCCAAGATAGCTATGGCCACTGGCTGTTAAAGCTGTTTTGTAATATTATAAAGTTAATTGTTTCTTTGAATGTCAAAAAGATATAAAAGTTCCTACAGACTAAAATGCAATAGCACACTTCCGGCCTTGCAGGACAACCAGGTGATAAATTATCCTCTTCCTAAGCTATCATATATCTGGTCAAATATAGACAAATGATTATGCAGAGTACATCATTCATTCACAAGACGTGAATAATATATTTCTTAAATATGGAGACGTTATCCAAGACCACAATAAATCCATGTTTTGTGTTTCATTGTCTGTGATATGAATAATGCAGGATTACGTGCCTTTCTGTTCAGTGATAAATAACTAAATCAATAAATTGCTGAAAGCAGTTTATCTTGCTGCCCGCAGGTATACAGGATTCTGCATTATCAATGAGTAAAGAGCTTTGTGAAAGAAAAAGAAATACCAGCTGTTACCTTAGATTAAGCCAACAGAATTTTAGAACATTTCCAGAGGTGGTTGTCCAGTATTATGGATGAGGCTTTAAATTGAAGTTTTCACAATGATTTAGGGGAAATCACACACCTCTAACACTGCCTGTTCCAGTGTATTATTTATGCGTCTATCTGTAAAGCATCGATAGTCTGCACTGTTATGTTATGGTTAATTGAAGAGCAACTGTATGCAAAGAAAGTTTAAAGTCGCCATTTGATGAGTTCTTACGCATGACAGCATCTTAATGGTCTTTGTAACATGTTTTCTTGTTTTCACTTTTTGTGCATGTGAGTCAGCCTTGAGAAAATCTGGCAAAATGTAGTGTGTGACAGATGATCCCATCTGCACTCCAGTAAGCGCCAAAAGCGGCACTGTCAGGTGTCTCATCAACACATTTCAATAGGAACACAAAAGGGAGGGGGGACCGAACTCTAAAGACATCCTGTCCAGCTGATGCACATTACTCTCACACAAACACGCTGATATACAAGTTTTCTTTAAAACTATTAAACTTTTACATCAGTAAAATTGTTAAAAAAAATATATATATACTAATTTGAATTAGAACTCTAAAAGGAGAAGGTAATCCAGCATACTGTACCGCACTATGGGTTTCAAATAATGCTTAAATGGAGGAACTTCAAGGTCATTAGGGAATTTTTTACTTTTTTTCATATTTTCTTGATAAACGTTGTTTTTTTTTTCATAAAACTCATTCATCCATATATTTACTCTGCTTTTATACCGTCATCTTCTACAGTATTTTACAAACAACTCGTGATTTGTATTCTAACTTTTTATCTTTAATTTGGTTTCTATGAGGTCTGATCTTGCAGCAATTCAATTGAGACAATGAGAACCCCATTCAAACTTTGAGACACATGAGAAAAAGATTATGCATATACGTGTTCCTTAATGTTACCTTAGAGTCACAAATGAACCTAATGCATGTTTTGGGATACTTTCATGAAAAAGTAGGTTGGATTTAAATATGCAAAATCCTAGTAGAGAGGCATCCACAACTGAAATTTGAGGTCACTTTGAGTCTGCAAAGACAGGTATGAAATTGTCTCAGGATGACTATGGTTACATAATATCAGAAAAACATTTAACTGTGATGTGAATATTGCAATGACAGCATTGATCAAAATGAACCCACATTCTTCTTCATCACAATCACCAGCATCTTGGCTATTAAAAGAAGAAAAAACTACAAATAACACTATTATTAAAAATACACCAGTTGTAAAGTGTTTTGTATTTGCACAAAACATTAAAACTAAAATTTCCCACATGATCCAATAGCTTTGATTTCAGAACAGAAAAGCAAGTTATATTACTGTTGCTAAAGTACTATAGTAAATATATAAAATTAACATTATGTATATAATTTATTTACTGTTATCTTGATTCATAGGATCATGCAAATTATAGGACTAATATCTACTAAATTAGCAGCAGTTTTCAAACACTTTTTGCAGAGAATTATTTTTTTATCACCTGCTGATAAACATAGATGATGTCCCAGGTTGCCAAGTTAAGTTTTAAAACTGTCACCTAAAAAAAAATAATAAGAATGATATGTGTTGCCTTCTTTCATCCAGCTAACTGGTAGTGTGCAGCGACAGACAGAGGAGGGTTTTGCTACTGTATGTCCATATGGCTGGGGATGACTCTGGCCACTCCATCACATTCTCCAGAATAGCATTAGACAGTTTAAACCACAAGAGTTGTGTGTAAAAAAACTTCCGTTGTTGTTAGGACTTTAATGTTTTAAAACCTCTGTGTGCCTTAATACTTATCAGCACCCTATGCCAAAATACTACAATCAGTACAGGAAGAAAACAAAATAACCAAACCATTTTTTTTTTAAATCAATCTGACATTTCAGAAATTAGTTTTCTTTCAGTCTCATTTTTTTAAATCTTGTTTCAACTTTGTTTCAATACTGTTGATCACAATCAACAGTATTAACTGTTGATTGTTTTACATGCAAATGTGAAAAGAGCATTCCGTTCAAATCTGACATAGAATGTGTCTGACTTTTTGGGAGACAAGGTGATTACTCATTGACTTTGCACACTTTACTTTCCGTGTCTGCAGGTATTCTGCAAAGTTCCAAAGTAAATCACATATCAGTTGCACTTGTAGGAACTACAGTAAAGTCTTCTTTTGCGATGCTTACAGCACGTTAACGCTCAAAGCAAATTAGATAAAAATTAATAATAGGCTACCTGACTTACCCTCTGCTAGAAGCCGAACCGCATGAACAAAAGAAGGGTCCAGGCTGTTTTTCTCGGCCATCAGTTCAGGTAAGCACTTATTCGGATGCATTATGATCGCAGCAAGTCTCTCCACCGGCAGTACAGGTGAGACCACAGAACTAAGCGTCGGAATGTAACTAAAAATATTTCCTTCCTGCGTTCAGGTGGCTGCAGTCTGTCCGTCCAGAACCAACCAAAATCCCGTCTGTGAAATGTAGCTGTTCCAGATCTGCGAGAAAAGCTGACTGGAGGATGAGCAGTAATCAGAGGTGTGAGTCCATCTCCGCCGCCGCTGCCTCTCCTCTGTAAGAAAGCCGCCAGACTCTCGTCAGACTCAGGGGGTCTGCAGCCTGCGCTCCCCTCCCCCGCCCCTCGGCAACATTATTGGCTACATTCAGTGTGGGACTGGTGCTGATGAAGACTCAGCTAGGTCCCCTCTGAGCGTACCATCTGCGCTGAAGATCGCACTTGTTCATGCAAGATATGCGACTGGTAAAATAATGTCTTTTTTTTTTTTTTTAAAGCAGAAAAAAAATGCTTTATAAGGAGGCTGAAAATAGTCCAGCTGTTAAGGTGTCCTATAATCAAAATCAAAAGTTGAACTTTTGTTCTACTTGGGTGATTGAGCATTGTAGTAAGACAGCCTTTTTAGTTTGGTATATGGTCGATTCACCTTTTTTCATAATTATAAACTCCTTACAAATGAAGTTGTGACTTGTGAGTTTCTGCTATTTAACAATATTCACAACCAGATGTGCTCATTGAGAGAAAAAGACAGCTTTTTGTAGTTGTTCATAATGCTGAACTCTGCTTGATCTATTTGAAATGTTTGTTTTTATAAAGCAAAGCCATCTGGAAGGCAAAGTAGGCTACTGCTTGGGACAGAGGGGCAGCAGGAGGCCCCCAGGAGAGCTTCACTTCTCAAATGTAACATAGATTAAAAGAAAAAACAACTTCTCATCTGTAGTCATATTATTTAAAAACAGTGCTTTGAAGTTATTGTTTAAAGTTTCTAAACATAAAATTCTAAAGAATGTGAAATTATTTTTATTTATACAGGGGGATATCTTCACTGTCTGATTTTTAGGTTACCTGCCATGATTTAAAGCTGCTTGGTATTCCTTTCAGTTAGTGTCTATGCTGGAGCCAGATTTCATGCACATTGTGACTGTAAACAATGCTTAATAAATAACTGATGATCACAAGATAAACTCCTGAAAAAATTGCAACTATTTTTAGAAAGTTAATTGACTTACTTAATGGTCAAGCAAAAATGTGTAAAGAATTTCAAATGCCTCCCTAATCTTGTCATAATGGTAAGTTGAATCTTAAAGACATCGTTTTCCCAGCATGCTGCCTGTCTAACTCACTTACAAATGAGATTTTAGCAGATGAGCCTGGCAAAAAACCAATTCCAGCTCCACTTGACCTTTAAAGTCATGTCTCTTCCCACCAATCAGAATCATAAAGACTGCGGGGGACCTGCAGACAAACTGTTTCACAAGTGGGTGTTAATTATTCTGTTGTCATTTATGTTTCCTCCTCTAATAGGATGAGTTGTTTACTGCGTAAATTAAACATCTCATGAATATAAACCTTGAGGGGCTTACAATTGGCAAGAAATACCAATCTGGCAGACTTTGATGTGATCTCTGGCACATCATAATTAAACGAAATAAAACTGAGACAAAATGCACTGTTCTGAAAATTGACACAGATCAGCTAAATTTGTTGCCATTAATAATTATTTTCAACATTATTTTTAGGGTCATAAAGAGCCTGAACTTTATATCCACTGCGACTGTCCTGTTGTGGAAAGCCTGCAGATAAAATACAGGACAAATACAAAAGAAACAATGCACATTCACACTTCTCCTTAGAGTAAATGAATATTCATTCCTACTAATTCACCTTTCTATCATAGCCCGAAAAGGTGATTGTTTTTTGACTTCATTACTCTCCTTCTGAATGAAGGTATAGAACATGGATTCTCCTCACACAGAGTTCTTAACATAATTTGAACCAGACAACTTTTGGATCACACATTATCTGTGATCTTGAATGAGAGTTTTGGCTCTCATTGGAGCAAAAACTCCAATGAGAGCCACATCCTACTGTTCCCATCCCAACGTGTGCAGAAATCATGCAAAGGAGTTTACCCAAGAGGCATTCTGAATAGATACCAGATCAATTTCATGTGACTCCATTTGATGCTGACTAGGATTCATTCTACTCTATTTCTACTAAGTGTGTTGGTTGGGCTTTAGGTGATAGTGGTTGCATTGTCTGTGAAATGCCTAGCATTGCCTGCTAGGCATTTCTGTGCTACAACTGCTGTATTTATCAAAGTGAGTTTAATATTTGGTCTGGGCCAGAAGTGTTAATCCAGGACATTTTGTTTCTTCAGGACGCAAGTAAAATCATTTCACCTTATATGTACAATGATCTTTAGGAGGAAATTTTACTTGGTTGCAGTCAGTGTAATGATTTATGATTGTCATTATCCTACCGTTATTTTTGTGATCACCATAATTATTGGATTGATTTGTTTTAATGGTGTATATTAAGTTTGTTGCTTTTGATGGGAAATGGAATTCTGAGGTAGGATACAGATATTTATTAATTTTGGGGAGAGAGTTGCCTCTTTTTTTAACCTGAACTCTTTTGAGACTGATTGTATGATCTGGTGATGGGCAGTTGTTCATTCATTCAACATGTTCTTGTCGCCATCTGTTGGTCACATTGCAACTCTACAATATATAGGGAAACAAATTGCAGCCCTGACAGAGGGGTTACACCATCTGCTGCTCAAAGTACAACACTACATCAAACTACCATCAAGCTCCATACAGGGACAATTTTTATTTCTATAAAATATAAACTTTTGCAGGTTTTTTTTTGGCTTCATAAAATCGAGGTTTCTCACTTTCACAGTTTGTTTCCAATGTTTTTATTCATTTTTAAAAAATGTATATACCAAAGTTGCCTCTCTGTACACTCGAAATTTTTAGCAAGTGTTTGCATCCAGGCTCTTCTCTATATTGCAAAATTTATTTATGTAAAAAAGTCAAGGAATTCTCTATTTTGCAGTACTACATCTTTTAATGGATGAATGTTTTCCTGGATTTAATGTGGTCTACAACAAAATTTCATTTTGTGTATTTAAGGATATTGATTAGCCAAATGAATATTTTTAGAATGTCTTTGTTCATACCAATGTTTGCTTTAAAATTAAACTTGCCATAATTTTTTGTTTGCAGTTTGAAATTTTGTGAGATTAGGTAAAAGTTATTATAAAAAGGTCTAACTCTAAGTAGTATATGTTCATCAGAAAACATTCACACTGTTAACTTTTAGCTTTAAAAGCACACATAAATGCACAACACAGGAAAAATCTGTCAGCTGGTGGGTTCTCCGCACAATGTTGGATGTACCACTTATTGCAGCTGTTACAGGCAATCTGCACATGAAAAGATTCTTTTAAACTTAGAAAAATCTTCTAATTATTCTATAACTGTCTTTTTCCTTTAAATAGTACTTATTTACTTACCACAATGTATCTTCAGAACCTATATTGTAAAGCCATTTATAGCAGGTTCTGCTATAGGGATAACATGCAACGTATTACACACATTCTGCATATTGTCTTATTTCGCATTTCTTAGACCTACTGATAACCAAATTGTGCAATTTACCGAATGTAATTCTTAGACTGTCTTCTATTTGTAACCAGCGTTTAAGAGCTGGTTCAAAAGTTTTGATGTTACACAATGCTTAAACTATTATGGTCCTAATAGAAAAAGTGGGGAATTGCACATATTGATTATGGACAACCCTGATCATCCTCTTCGTGAGACTGTTTTGGGAAGGCAGAGTATCTTCAGTCAGAGGCTTTTAAAGATTTACGTCCTGTAATATGTAGGGTAGGGTTACCTTACCGCTACAAGAGATATCTACAAGCTACAATAACTCTTTGAGGAATTAGTAAGTCAGAAGGCCATTTAATTTCCCTTTGGGATTAATAAAGTATTTTTGTATTAGACTTTTTTTTAATATTCAATGTAAAACATTCGACTCAAACAACTCGGCAAAGGTGTCAAGTTTTACGAATATTTTTGAAGGTTGTTTCGTCAGTCATATTTCGGTCCGTTTTGTCACTAATATCTGAGAGTTTATAGCGATCCGCGTTCCTGCAACAGGTCATGTAGGAATGCGTTTCTCGGCATAACACCCCTCGCAGTCTTTTGGTGTCGGCAGGCCGTCTCTTCTGAAAGAAGGTTGGAAGTCATAACAGGTAAGAAACGCTGAAATACCGCTCTGTGAAATAACATGCTTTCACGAACTGTGCGAAGTGACAAGAAACGAGTGTTAAGAACCCCAACTGCTCTCCATATCAGCGCTTTGTCATCCACTGTACAGAGACAAAAAATGAACTAACATAAAAAATAACATTTAAGCAAGGTGCGAGTTGCACAGAGAAAGAGGGGTTTCGCTCCCATAACTAAGGTCTAAATCCCCAAAAGGGGTAAAAAAAAAAAAATGCTGAGGGGTATAAATTTTATGTATATTTCATGGTCTGTATTTCCACATTTACGATAGACGTGTTATAAGTTGAAGAGATTTCAGACCCTCGTAAAAGTGGGTCATACATACCTTAAACCTGCTGCTTATTTTACTTACCTCCGCTTATAACTCAAACCCACTACAAAAATTCATCAAGCATTCACACTGTGTCAGATAAATTCACTTTTTAATTATTTGCGTTTAGATTGTCTTTTCAGAGTTATGTACATTTCACAAGACTCTTATTGTGTAAGCAAATCTTTTTTTAAGTAAAACTTTAGCTAAATAAAGTTAGCAAGAACACATTTTGTTGTTCTTAATAATTGAAGTTGGCATACGATTTGAAGTGTATTTTCGCCTCCTTTAGGAGCGGCAGTTTCACTTTTCTTAACGGCAGAATTTGAAAGGTTGAATCACATGCTAACTTCTATAATGTGTGTGGTTGGTTCATGCAAAATAAACCGTTAAATCGTGGATTATTTGTTGTAGTCAAAAATATGCCAGAGAGATCTGCCTGACTAATTTTTAGGACTGCTCGTATTTTCTGAAGAAAGAAAAGTTCGCTCCCCAGTACCCTTTAAGTAAAATGCTAAGTTAAATAGTCTTGGCCGCTTGTATTTCCTCTTGACCCAAACACATAAGTAACCTATTTGGAATAAAGTCCTTCTGGTATCTTGATAACAAACATACCTTCAGTTCAAATTTCAAAGTTCAATGTTGCTTTTAGTATCAGCTTAAAATTTTGTTTAGCAACTCATTACATGCTTAGCAAATGTCAGGAAAATGGAAATTTATGTTGACATTCTTGTCTGTGTTAAAGTTTTTCTGCAGGACCCTAATGATGTCAGCAGTGTTAGTAGTTCACGGTGGTGCCTGGGCCATACCAGATGAGATGGCCCCTGGCTCTGTTGATGGGGTAAAAGCAGCAGCACGCCATGGAGCTTCAGTCCTGAAAAATGGAGGAAGTGCACTTGATGCTGTTGAGGCTGCTGTTAGGGCTTTGGAAGACAATCCCATTTTTAACGCAGGTGCATACAATTTCATTTATCACTTCAAGATAAATGTATGCAGCTTAGTTTGAATTTACAATACTCTAAGTGAGTTATGCCTTGCAGCGAGAAGGTCCTGGGTTCGATTCCCGGCCCGGGGTCTTTCTTTCTTTTTTTTTTTTTCCCTCCAGGGGGTCTTTTTGTGGGCTCTAGTGTTCTTCTTAACAATTGAAGAAGTAGTAGCCAAACATGCAAAATCTTGCTATGTTTTCTTTCTGTACAAACACATTACAAAATATCTTCAAATCATTCTCTTTAAGGGCATGGAGCAACACTAAATATTGATGGAGAAGTGGAGCTGGATGCCATTATTGTGGATGGAACGACACTTGCCAGCGGGGCGGTGTCTTGTGTAAAAAACATTGCTAACCCTGTGTCCCTGGCAAGAGCTGTCATGGAGAAGGTCTTTTTATTCTACTTTATTATTTATTGTGTTGTGTTTTCTTTCTGTCTTTAAGGAAAATAGAACAGAAGTTAAATAGTATTAGTGATGGATTGGGACTCTTTTTTTTAAATGTTTTTGCTTATCAAACATTAAAAAATTCAAACATTATCATCAGTTAATTGAATTTTAGTATGTAATAAGCTGTGGAAATTTTCAGACAACTCACGTAATGCTGACTGGTAAAGGTGCAAACCAGTTTGCGGAGAGCATTGGCATCAACACCGTTCCCACTGATAAACTGGTGACAGAATATGAGAAGAAGGAATGGGAAAAGCACAAGCAATACTTTGCAGGAGTAATGCAAGAATTCAACACTAAATGGTATGCAGTTTTCTAATGCACTGTTCAATCCAACTTTTATATGACGGATGTCTATTCTGCTTTCAGTAAAAGCAAAAGCCTTTTATATCAAACCATAAGTTTTGATCTGAATAGGCTACTCAGTCAGACAATAATATTTGACTGTCTATTAGATTTTTCTAATGTTATTCTGAGTATTTATACAGTTGAATGATATCTAATAGCAAATATAATCTCACTTTCATACAGATTAGTTGATTTTGAAGGCTCTGAGCCCAATTAAGGCTGCCCAATTGTACAAAAAGCTTACATTACAATATTTCTGTTCGACAGTTAAATGGCAATTTTGATTACATTTAACACATATTCCTTGATACTCAGTTTTTTACATAATTGTCTCCACGACTCTTATTAAGCTGTCTAATTTTGGCCACAAAGATCTGTTCCACTTAAGGGAATAAAGGACAGTGAAAGTTCATTCTAACGGGTGCATATAAGAAGACGGAGTTTCAATCTACCACACCTGAAATTGTGTGGCCTTAAAAATATTGCAATAAATCAGTCCTTTGCTAATTGCAAAGACGATTGCCACTTGATATGTTGCGCAGCCTTTGGGCCAACATACAAATCCCCTTAAATCCGGCAGATAACTCCAGATTAGCTTTCTGTATGTATTCAGATTGCACATTTTATTTTTTTGTTAACAAACTTTTCTCATTGAAAGGGCTCATGAGACCGTTGGGGCGGTAGCTGTGGACTGTGCTGGGAATGTTGCATGTGCAACATCAACTGGAGGCATCAGGAATAAAATGGTCGGCAGAGTTGGAGATTCTCCTGTGATTGGTAGGGTGTCATTTGAAATTCCAAAAGAACTTAATTATTTTCACAAAACTTTTTAATGAAAATAATTTTTTATTAAATTCTGTGCAAACAGATAAAAAAATATATTCTTTTTGTTTGTCTTATAATTAAGGCTGTGGAGGATATGCTGATAACTCAAGTGGTGCTGTATCATGTACTGGACATGGAGAATCTATTCTTAAAGTGACTCTAGCCAGACTCATCCTATCTCATGTCGAACAAGGTAAAAAAAAACAACAAACAAAAAAACCATATAAAGTAAGATTTTGTCTGCAGTCAAGCATTTTTTGTATGATCGCCTTTAAAGTTCAATGAATTTCTGTGCTTTTTTGTACTGCTGTGATTTTCAGTTTTTGAACCGTTTTTTTATGTGAAAGTTTCAAATGTGCCAGTTCTTTATAAAATGAAATTTTATCATGTAACTTTTAGTGAAATTAAACAACCACACAATTATTCAAGAAATAAGTTCTCTTTTGTCTCCTTTCTGCTGTCACAGGAAAATCAGTAGCAGATGCCTCACAGTTGTCCCTGCAGTACATGGGTGATCGTGTCCAAGGAGCAGGTGGCACAATTGTAGTTGCTCCGTCAGGGCAGTGGGCTGCAACATTCACCACCAAGCGGATGGCTTGGGCTGCTGCTGTAGATGGTGTGCTGTGGTTTGGCATAAACCCAGAAGAGAGGCTGAAAGAGAAACTGTCCCAGTAGAAGAAGGGTTTTTTAATTATTTCTTTGAGTAGTAGATGACATGCATTTCAAAAGTACTGTGTTCTCTTTTATAGAAGTATTTTTCTTTCACTCAGTGCATATTAGTGAACAATGGACTTTAATTAAATATGTGCACAATAATAAAATGAATGTATTTGCTTTCATTTGAAAAATATAAATGGAAAGTATGTTTATGGTTGGCTAATATATTGATTGCTTGATATGTGTTTCATTAAATATTTTCACACATTAAGTTGTTTATTGTCAAACACATATTTGACTCCAATGCTAATAAAGCATCTCTTGTAAAGTATGTATCTATGTAAACTGGACTTTCTGTATGAACATGTCACAGCTGATGTATTACTTTGGGGGGAGAGAGCACAATAAGAATGTTAGGGGAAAAATCAATCTGACCGGGAGAAGAGCAGATTGAAGGAAAAATGTCTTTGTCCCATTTTGGTAAGCTAAATATTGTTTATATTCAATAATGAAACATTTTTTCATTTGTTAGATTTTTTTAAACTTTTTTTTTTTTTTTACTTTCAGAGAACCTTTGTAAATGTTTCCTAAACTTTATGTGTTGATCAAGACCTAAAAGCTCCCTACACTTAATATATAAAAATAATGTCCTAGTTTCCTGAAGATTCTGGATGTACCAATAGGTTACTCAGCATTCTATTAGAATGACCAGTCCGTTTAAATCAGGTGTGTTGATGTGCAAGAACTGGTAGCCATTGTTCTAATACTCAACAAAAGCTTTTAAAACTGTCATAAACAAGATATCAGTAAAGTAAATATTTAAACAAGGCACTGTCCAATAGGATTGGTAGAAATCTGACCTGAAAAATTCTACTAAATAACTAATGTGTATGTCAAATGACGTCTGTTTATTTTAATCCATCAATTTCAACAGTTCAGACTAGAGATTCTCACTTTTAGATTATTTGAACTGTTGTTTCTTAAAGTTCTTAGGGTGCATGTCATACTGGCACGATTTACTTTCAATATGTTAAATATATTGAAAGTATAACTTTGAATATGGTAGAGATGCAAAGTAATAAAGGCATAATATCCATCATATTTGAAGAATGAGCTTCTTTACTGTCCGTAAACAGAAACCACGTGACCACTGTAGTCGTCTGTCAGGAGCTTTGCATCAGCGGGACGAATGACGGCTCCGTTAGAGGAAGTTACTGGGTGCAGCTGTGCTAGAATGTAACCTTATACGAGTGGGCAACGTTAACGCGGCACAGGAGAGGTGAGTCTGTTGCACACAAACCAATCATTCACAATAACCCAACTGCAAATCTATCACGACATGCAAGTGATCGAGATCTTCTAACGGCCCAGAATCAATATATAGGCTACAAACAAACTTGATAGCCAAGGCCTGTGCTAAAGCTATCTAGCTGCCGCCGTTTCGGAGATTTAGCTCCAAGATTAGCACAAAATATATGCCATAAATAATCAATGTTTTTAATTTTAAGGCACCCGACATATTTGAAGCAAAGAGTGATGGTAAGGTTTGTAACAGTGATTTACTGTAGGGGCATATTTTTCCCATAAAAGTAAAGCATGCTAGCCTCCATGATGGCGTTCTAAAGCGGATTGTTGTGCTGCAGTGCTAGCATGCTAGCCTGCTAACACGTTTTAATTGATTCAGTGAGGCATTGTTTTGATTGTAAATTTTATGGGTGGATTTTAACTTAGCCTTAAAGAAATCAAACATTAACCTGTCAGATTCCAGTCTTGTTTTATGGCGCACAGGCTGTTTAAATGTGGCTTGTTGCATGATGTGTAGTCTTTGCGGCTGTTCACCAGAAAATATTGGACACACGTCATCCGCTGCCTTACTTTTAGCCCATTTTACAAATTGACCACGAAGAGTTCTCAAGTTGAATTCGCTGATAACTACCAGAACTCCTATTTAGATTGTTTGCAATCTCTGTTGGTAAACACGGTAAAGTTTAGCCAGATGTTGAGCCACTCGCAGTAGCAAAAAATAAAGTTTGCTTGGCCCAGTTGTTTTTTTGCATTGGCGTATAACAAACGTTCGCAAACGCATCCTGATTCTTATATTGACGCAAACAATTGCAGCTAAAATAACATTACAATTTTAAAATAAATCCGTAATTATGTATGTAGATTAGAAATTCAGGTAGCTGCGTTTTAGAAGCTGAAAATCTTTAAATAAGTGTAATCCACTTATCTCTGTATTCTTCGGATGCCATGAATTGTTCAACAATGTTTGAAATTTTTGCTAGCCTAATTTACATTTTACGTGACTTGACCTTTTATTCAGATCTTTAGACCTATATTTGCTGTAAAATATTTTTACAGTTAAATATAAAACATTCTGCATTAAAACAAAATAATATTCTTCATTTCTTTTCGAATTAAAATTTGTAGCTAAATCCTAAAAATAAATTGATAAATTATGATGAAATCATCATTATACACAAGTACAATAAGCAGGCACTGACATATCAAATCGATCAGTTACTTTTTGGTACATATGTACTTGTCAGTGTTATGGAACAGCCTACTTGCTTAATTTAAACAGTATACCTATCTTTGTGCAAATCAAACACAGAGAATTTTGTTGAATCAAAATCACAATAACAAATATTAGGTATGTTTTTTACAGGGAAAAGGAAAACATTTGTATGTATTCATAGTGTACCTGATTAAAGCCTTGTTGACGGTTTTCTTAACATTACGAATGTAGTATTTTAGTTTGTGCCACTTATTCATACTGTGTGTTTGCTGTTTTGATTCAGGAAGGCAGCAGCATTCATGGATATTGTGGACACCTTTAACCATTTGATACCCAGTGACCAGTTGGATGAGTCCTTAACATTGAATCAGAATTTGGAATGTGAAGCCAGTAATGAGTTTGGGACAGGATCCAAACTGGAAGACTCTCTAAAGAACATGCTCAGTGACAAAGACCCCATGTTTGGATGTGCAAGCACTCAGTTCAACCTGTTGGAAAATGAAGATCCTGCTTTTCATATTTCTGGCTCAACAAGTAAGTCCAAAGCCAAAAAATGTTGAGAGAAATGATCTTGTCTAGATTTTGGATTTGTACCTTTAAAAACAAACATGTAATTCAGTGTTTGACAAACAAATGAGAATTTGTAATTCAAATTCTCACTCGTTTTATAAAACCTTTAAAAAAAGTTTAAGAAACAAATCTGTAAAGAGTTTTTCTCTTTGCTGGTTTTGCGTAGTTAATTTTTAAGCCAGTTTGACCTGAGTTCAAACACTGAGATGCTTTTGTAAGATCCTCATGGTAACCAGCTGTGTGTACGTAGGCCTTGTTTCATCAACGCAGAACACTTGCTGGTACGAGACCCAGTTTGATAACGTTGAGTTAAAATAATATTTTCACAGTAGCCAACATGGCAAAGAAACAAAGCTGCACTGCGTGACTGCTTTTCTGTTTTCTGTTCAAAACAGAAAAGCAACAACTAGTCCTACAGTTAAGAAAACACTTTGATTACTACAGTGATGATATCATCTATATCATATGTTTATTTTGATTTTAATACATAGAATAAAGGAAAAAATAAATAAATAAAATTTTTAAGTTACCTTGCAAAATATTGCACTGTTTTGCAATTTTTGTCTTTATAGAGAAACACAAATATATCAGGCTGCTTTCAGCTGGTTGGTTCATTGGAATGTTAGCCTGCAGAGCTCAGCTGAGTAATTAATACTAATTTTTTCTAACATTAGGAATAATGTAGTAGGAAATATAAGCAGTTTTGAAATGGGCTTTTGTAAATATTATATTTTGATATCTGTGACAGGCCCAAGCCTTGTCAGCTGCATGTGTAGATCAAGACTTTGTTTCAAGCACAATAAAAAAGTCAGTAATATTTGTCGCTGGCATTTAGAATTCATTTGTAGTTTACTTGCGCTTTATGTCGGCATAAGGAGATTCTTTCCTCTTTGGTTTTTGTAGGTCCGCGTAGGGATTCAGAATCTGCAGGCCTCTCTAGTGAACTGAATGTTGCTGAGACCTCACAGGATAAACAAATCACTGGCAAGCAGAAGAAACATCCCAACAGTTTAGACCACGGTAAGTAGGGAGTCATTTAAAGATTGATTGGAAACAACAAAAAATCATTTGGTGAACAGAAATAGAATTTTTATGATTGAGCGATGATCATCTGGCCAGAAACAAAGAAAATGTTGTTAGACTCTGAGATAACATATACATAGTGATCTGGTAAATTATAAATTGCTTCAGTCATATCAATAGATGTTTGTTTTAGAATTTGTAGTTTATTTTAAGCTTAGATGTACACAAAGTTTGATAAGGAAGCCTGCTGTCGATGGACAGTCTGCTGCTCACCATCGTCTTTTGAGTCTATGAAATAAATGTTTGCTTTTATGCAAATATTTAGACCAGTAGAAATTAGTTAAATTTTTACACTAATAGCTCCTGAGAAAACAGAAGAGCTCCAGTTATGAGAGCTTCATCAAACAACACAAAAGTTAACTGTGTTACGCAACGCCGCTTTATTTTATTACTTGAACTTTTAACCTCTGTCATACATGGATCATAAAGCATTTGGAAATGTTTGCAGTTTGTTCAACCAAGTTGAAATACTTCTTTCTATTATTGATGTTTTTTATTGTTAAGACAGTCGACAAAAACATTTCCATTATTGCAAAGGCACTGAAGCCGGCTAAAATCTACAGGTCTCCATTTCAGTGATAGACCACAAACTCTCAGATTGGTGCATCTCCGATGTTAATTTAATCCCTTTAGAAAAACTGTATATACGTATGTCCAGCTTATAACAGTCAGTGAGAAAATTGTTTATGAATTTATTAACTTACAAACCTATGTGCTGTGAAGACCCTTCTCAAAGAGGATGGTTTCACAGGAAAAGGTTTGTTCTCTAAATGTTTGGTTGTTAGAGAGCTTTTTAACGTGTAGAAATTTGCTTAAAAGACAAGGAGTCATATTTGTTTTGTGTTCCTTCAGCTTCAGATCATAGAGGTGACAAACAGCCAAGGATGTCCAAGAACACCTTAATCAGAGGACGACCTGGAAGGAGACACGGCAAATGGCTTAGCAAGTCTTTTCTCATTGAGAAAGGAGTTAGAGGCACACAGCAGAAGAAAGAGTTGACTCTGGGGGGCCGTATTAACATCAGTGATCTAGACAGTGGAGTATGGTTGAATCCTACAGTTGAATTGAGACGGCTCACTGTCACAATTGGTGGATTTAAAATTGAGTTGCTTCCCGGACCTTCATACACACACAGCCTCGACACTGGTGAGCCAGCGTGCTTCGAGGACGGCTTCTCTTATGGTGGTGACATCGACATGGCCATTTTGCCAGAAGGTGCTGCCTGCATACAGAATCCAGTACAAGAAACCCCAGCACCAGAAAATGCGTCGGCCACTGATGTGACGGAGAAGAGCTTATCTAATGATGTAAATCTCGGTTTAGGCCCGTACGTAAACCCGAATGATGTGCAGACGTCAAACGGAACAATAGTAGAAACCATCTCCACGCAGGAGACGAAACACGAAGATAAGAAAATTCCAGTAAAAAAGAAAAGGCCTTTCCACAAAGGAAAGGACGGTGTCAAACATCCACTGAGCATTCAGAAAGACATAGCTGATGAAGACAAGACTGATGGTAAGGAAAAGCTTCAAAGTGCAGCCAAAATACCACCAAAGCCTAAACAAGGACCAACACTGAACAAGAACAAGGAGTTGGGTTCATCCAAAACAAGCCACACGGATAAGGAGCATAAAGCGACCCAAGACAAGCCATCTAAAACCAGAGAAGACCTGCACAAAATGAAGACTACGAAGGACAAACAAGATTCTTCTCCTTTGAAAAGGCACGTAGAAAACACACACAGTGAGCACGCTGCTAAAGTTCAAAAGCTGCACAGTGGAGGGGAAGATAAAATGAAGCCAAAATCACCAGGTACACCCAGCTCGGCTGCGAAGAAGATACCAGTAACAGCTAATCGCACTGGTGACCATCAGGGAGCAGCTAGGCTAAATAATCCTCATAATATCTCAAAAGCTGAGCATCACCACCATCATCCAGGCAATTCTCTAAAAACTCAAGAAGGAGGACAGGAGAAAGCCAAAAAGCCTGAAAAGATTTTCCAGAAACAAAAAAGCAGGAATTCGAGGAGCATCTCTTTGGATGAGCCAGAGCTGTTTGTTCCAGATAACGCCCCACCTGTGAAGAAGGAAACGGTTGAGGAGCAGCCTGCTGATACCGAGAGTGTCTGGGATGGAAACAACTGCTGTGGGTTGTGTAAAAAACATCATAACAACATGTGAGTGTTGCTCTCTACCTATATATAAGACGTACAATACCTGAATTCAGGGATTTTTTCGAGAAACATCTTTTAAACACATTGATGCTTCGCTTAGGTTCATGGTGGGATGCGGTCGTTGTGATGACTGGTTCCACGGCGACTGCGTTGGCCTCGACCTTGCCAAAGTGCGCGAGATGGAGGAGGAGGACCAGATGTATGTGTGCTTAAAATGCTGTGAGGAGGAAAGTAAGAAGATGGATCCTGAGCCCTCAGCAGAGGCCAAGCCAGAAGCTCATGAAGTGCAGGATCATAAGCCGCCTCAAAAGCCCCGTCCAGGGTCGTCCCAGCCGCTCGCATCAGGGGGCGTCAGACCAGTAAGAAAGGTAAGCAGAAGTCTTTTTGGAGGTCTCAGTTAAACAATCTGGTTTTTTTTATTTGGTTTTATTTTACTAAGATGTTTGTTTCCCTGGCTAATTAATCCTCTATTAATCATAGCCAGTGTTTCCACTATGTAAGGGTTTGTTCTCTTTTTGCTTTTACTTTGGCTGAACTAGAGGTGTTCGCACAGGTGTCTGGATAACACATTCCACTCACACATTTAGTTTCTCACACACTAATCTCACCTACCATATCTACTAGCATTTCTGCGTCACTGGGGACTTTCCTTTTAATGCAGTTTGTTCTGTTTGTCTTAATGAATTGTCCAAGTAGTATATCTAATGCATTTTGTTTCTTTTTATTTTGAAACAGGATGCAGAGAGGAGACAGTCCACTGATGTCAAAGAAACAGCTCATAAAACAGGTGCAGATAACGGCTGTGAATGTAAAAATATTTCTGTCTAGTTCTGTTTTGAACATTATGATGGCCTTGAGGCCAGAAGGCTTCTTCGGTTCAGCTTCCCTATAAGAACATCCACAAGATTTACTGAAGACTGACGTGGAACAACAATCTGCAGTACTTGGTTTTATTTTTTATAAATATTATTTTGTTTTATATATGTATGTATCTTTAGGGGTGTTTTCTTTTTTACTCTATTTTGACTGAAAACCTTCCCAGACACATACAAGAGGAATTTAAGCACTTGCATATTTGATCAAAAACACGTTTGAATTCATAGAAAATAATTTTGAGATTCACCTTTGCAGTCTATTTAATTTCTAAAATTACTATTTACTTTTTTTATTGTCTTTTTTCATTCAGATACATTTAATTGTAATTTAAATATATATATATATATATATATATTTTAATTTTACTCATAATTTTGGCTTGATTTTTGATGCTTGAAATTAGGACTGTAACAATTTATCAGATCAATTTGTTATGAATCAATTATTGACATAATAGTTAACATATTTAGTAATCCATTCATTATTAACTGGAATAGCAGACTCAAAAAAATTCCATTTACTAAAAAAACAGCACTCAGAAGTAATTAAGTCAAAACTGTATAAAAATATAAATTTAGCATTTAAGATAAACAAAAAACCCTTTTAAATATGTTCTACACAGAACTCCTCAACTGGCATAGTTTTAGCTTCACCTGATTTAAATGTTGCTGATAAATTAATAAAAAAAATCAATTAACCAACTTTTGCTCTCTACTTATTAATTGGTTAAATTCAAAAATAACTCAACAGTTTAGCTCTACGATGTATTGCTGTCAAATCAAGCAGTAAGAGCTGAGTTTTTCACATGTTGTTGATGCAACCTTTACTCCAAATGATCCAGCATTTACGAAAGCAATGCTATATTTTTGCACTTTGGGCGATTAAATGATTATTTTCTTATTTAGAAAAACATTTTGTATATTTTGATATGTTTCTAATAGTGTATACAAATCTTTAAGTGGTGAAATAAAAAATCTGCAGAATGTTCTAATTTTTAAAATCTGATCAATTGTTAGATTATTCTTTCGAATAAACAATTACTAAAATAATTGTTGCTGAAGTTAAATTTGATAATCCCTTGATATATTTTTTTGTAACTCACAGTTTAATATTTATTAACACAGGTTGATCATATTAACATTCTGTCCTCACAGGGAGTCTGTCCAAACACGAATCTAAAAGCAAGGCTACGTCATTGACTTCGAAGAAACCCGTGTCTGTGGAGGCAATCAGGAAAAGTGTGCGTGATTCCCTTAGAGAAATTCTCACACAGAGGTCAGTATATTTTAGAAGTAAATACAATTGTTAACCCTTTCTGATCATATTTCCGTGACGACTCATCTCTGTGTTGCGCTGTCAGGAGCAAAAAGGGAGACCCTTAACTCCACAGCATTAACAAAGAAGTGATACCATGTGTGTCAGACTTTCCCCTTAAAACCCAATATCTGAGTGACCTCAGGGTCATTTCTCTCTTGCAGGCTGTCTAGTTACATTCAGTGTTTCAAATACAACCACATGTGTGCTATTTTCTACTCTTATTCTCTGCAGAAACTATTGGGTATATGACAAACTTTGCAATGTCTTATTATAAAGCTTTAAATGTACCCAGTTTTTTTTCCCCGTAAAATATATTTAACTGTCATAAATGTGTATATTCATAACTACAAGCTCCATGTTGCAAGGACAGTTGAAAGGAATTTATCCCCAGATATTTTAATACCTGCAATAGAATTCTTGTTCCTTAAACTGTTTAAAATTGCATGTTTATGTAAATAAAAGCAAATCGTTCTCATGTCAATACTACCATTTCTTCCACAATGATAGACTGTAGATATAAAAAAGGTTTAGTTAATAAAGATTTCAGTGGTTATCTAAATTTTAGTAAATGTTCTGAAGTGTAGTATATATTGTAGGGGTGGATATTAGTAGCTGAGTCATGCTGGGTCTGAAAAGAACCAGCAATTTACCTAAACCGTGTAGGTAAATTTAAATTATAATAAAATTAAAAGTCTCACTCAAAGTAAGACACTTCTCTCTGTTCTCCCCAGTTTTTGAATTTCACATTGTATATTCTAGCTGAAATAAATTCTAACAATTATTTGTCTAGAAGCGCATCTTGTCCAAATCTGTAACACGCTGAACTATTCAAAAAATCTGCGTATGTTCTAAATAACTGACATCTTGTTCATTTTAGGTTGAAGGATTCAGATCTAAACATCCCAGAGGAGAGAGCCTCTGAGGTTGCCAAGAAGACTGAAAGAGAGCTGTTTCAACTTTATAAAGACACTGACCACAAATACAAGAACAAGTACAGAAGCTTGATGTTTAACCTAAAGGATACAAAAAATAATGTAAGTGCCTATTTATGCCAGACTTAATTCAAAGGTTTGCCATTATACCATCTGCCTTTTGTAACTTGTAATTGTTTTCTTTTGCAGGTTCTGTTCAAAAGGGTTCTTAATGGGGAAATTTCTCCTGGTAACCTAATTCGCATGAGTCCGGAGGAGCTGGCCTCAAAAGAATTGGCTGCCTGGCGACAGAGAGAAAACAGACACGTATGTGATTCTTAATGTTTTCTGTTTGTTACTGCTCACACTGACGACTTGTACTGACTTTCTTGTTGAGCTGTGAAATTAAAAGTGAATCTCAAGAGGTCATTTTTACTTTATGTTGAAAAGTTTGCATGTTTTTGGTCAGTTTTCTTGAAGTATGCCTAAATTTTAAGAAAAAAAAACAACTTATATCTGTTTATTCTGTTTTAGACTATTGAGATGATTGAAAAGGAACAAAGAGAGGTGGAAAGACGACCCATTACTAAGATTACACACAAAGGAGAAATTGAAATCGAGAGCCAGGAGCCGATGAAAGCCCCGGAGCCTGTAGAAGTAAATGCCAAAGTTTAAAGCAGAAAATTTTTTTCTTAAACGTGGCCAAAAGTTGTTTAGTGATAAACCCTGAGCTTTTTCCTTCTTCTTCGTTTTTAGCTTGAGCCTCTCCCCAAAGTGACTGAAGAAGTACCAGAACCTCCCAAAACCCCGGAAAGAAAAGAAGAGACTACAAAGGTTGAGAAAGACACTACAAGTCAACACAAGTCTCATTTATTTGATCTACATTGCAAAATCTGCACAGGTAAGAGCTGAAATTATTTTCCTGATTGTGATCTTACTAATCACATTAGCATTCTAAGCATCCAACTTGGTTTATTTTACATTCTATTATAAGGTCGTATGGCGCCCCCAGTGGAAGAGGCTCAAACCAAGGTGGCTAAAGTTGCAACCACAGTAGTACGGAGGCATTCAGCTAAATCAGAGGAGGGGAAGAGCACGCCGCCTCCTCCAGTCGACGACGACCTGCACCTCACCGTTTTGGAGGAGAGCTTCAGAAATGCCAAATCAGGCTTTGAAGCAAGGTGGGAAGCACTGCTTGACCTCTTATAACTTTGCCTCTTGCAAGTTTTTCTCACTGTTGCTTTCCACTTTTTTTGCTCCAGGTCAGATCACGCGGCTGGAAGAGATGAAGAAGCCGCTTTCCTTTCCAACTTGAAGACCCTGTGGCGAGGATTCATTCACATGCACGCGGTGGCAAAACTTGTGACAAAAGCTTTTCCTGTCTCAGGCATTTTGGACAACTTATCGGAGGTAAAGTGGATACGGAAAAGCATGTTCAGATTCTCTCGTGAAAAGTAAACACTACAGTGAAGTGCAGATGGAAATAGGCATTCAGGTGCAGCCTATGAGAAGTGTCTGGATTATCAGCTGTGTGCCCCTTACACAGCTCAACAACTCTCAGGGAGTAACTTCAACACAAAAAATGAGTCAGAAAGGCTCAAATCGTTTGACTGCCACATAAGTGGCTGTTGTTACCTGTGAAGCAGGCACAAGAACTGCAGAGACATGACCCAGATACTTGCAGCATCCTATCACTGCAAAATAATAATAATAATTTTAAAAAGCAACACAATTTTACTTTGTCAAATAAAAATGAAGTATCCAGCAAATAGCTTTAAGTCTTTAAACAGTTTTTAAAACTCTGGTAAATTTGCATTTCTAATTTTGTTGGTCTGTACTGTGTTTAATGTCTTTTTTTTTTTTTCTTTTTTTTGTCTCAATAGGACCTTCCAGACAGCATCCAAGTTGGTGGAAGGATAAGTCCTCAAACAGTCTGGGACTACTTGGAGAAGATTCGGGCAACTGGGACAAAAGTGAGTATTGGGCATCTTTTCTTCATTTGGAATCAAGCAAAAGCAAAAATATGAGCTAGTAATCTCCGCCTTCATTAATTTATCTTAAATATTTTGGTGCACATGGATGAAACGACAAGGATTTTACTTCATATAGAAGTTTTCCAAGTTGGATTCCAAATTTTTTTGCATGGAACATTTATTTTACAGATCGAGTTATTAGGAAAAAGAGTAAAACACACTGAACAGTAATCAGTGGGCTTTCAGATCTATTGTTTTGTAAGGCTTCAACGTAGAGGTACAAGACGATTCAAGTACATCATTAAAAAATATTTTTCCTAGCTTTTCTGTTATGAGCGGTCATTAATGGCTTACATTAATCACAGTTATGTCATGCTGTGTGTGGGAGAGCAGTCCTGTTCCCATAAAACAGGATCTTCAGTTATTTAGGACAAAGCCAAAATTATTGCAGAGATGACATTTTAAAGTTGGTACCTAATATTACTTAAAAAAATCAGTTTTTATTTGTATTCTTTGAAAGTGTAAGTCCTTACCTTCTTTCTGAGATTCCCAAATGCCTGCCAACATTTTCATATTTCACCGGCTAAATGCTCCATAAAACAAAAATGACTGTTGTTTTTTTAATGGGTCAGAAGCTGTGGCCTAACTTAAAGTGGATGCCTAATTTAATTATGCAATAATTCATAATGTAATTAAACTTTTTTTTTTTTTTACCGACGCATGGCTTTTGTTTCATTAAAGGAGGTGTGCCTGGTTCGTTTCTCCCCGGAGACAGAAGAAGATGAGATCTCCTATACTCTTCTTTATGCCTACTTCAGCAGCCGTAGGCGTTTTGGGGTGGTTTCCAATAACCTGCGACAAGTGAAGGATATGTATCTCATTCCCCTTGGTGCCACAGAAAAAGTTCCTCATCAGCTTGTTCCCTTTGACGGGCCAGGTAACTAGGGCAACAGAGCGTTTGTAATTGTTTTCTTTTTATTTTGTAAACTTACTCATGCAACACTTCAAAATAATTGATATCTTTGATAGGTTTGGAAAACAACCGTTCCAACCTCCTTCTTGGACTCATCATTCGCCAGAGGCCAAAAAGAGATTTCCTCACTGTGGATGTGAATGAATCTACGAGGATTGTCCCAGAAACCAAGCCCATCACAGTTGCCACAAAAGTTACAAGAAACACTGAGGAGGAGGAAAAATTGTTCCTGTCTTCTCTGACCGCTTCGCTCAAAAAAGAGGTGGAAAAACCCCTCGATACTAACGAAGACGAGCCTATTGCCGATTCGTCTGAAGAACCAGCTGCAACAGAAGAGCCGGGGAACCAGGAGACACAAAAGCCACTTCGCTTTCTTCCAGGTGTGTTAGTGGGATGGGGCGGGGAATTACCTCCTCTGCCAGATGTCGGAGATAAACCTGCGACAGCAGGACACGACACCCCAAAGACCAAGCCTGCTCCCAAAACAGATGCATCAACTGGTGACTCGAAGGGTCCGACAGCTGGTGCCTCTTCTCGTTTTCTCATCAGGAAGAAAGAAACTAAATCTGTTAAAGCTGGATCGGAGCTGCCGTGTCCTTCTAACGCGTCTGCTTCCAACATCTCCTCTGGAAAAGTCTCTCCTGTTGTGGTCCATCACACATCAATCACACTGAAAGATAAGCCCCCAGATGTATCGACTGAAGCGTTCCTGGTGAGCATGTCGGCATATCCGAGTGGCACTGAACCCGGCGGTTCTGCCTCAGCAAACAAAAGCAGCTCTGGCCCTTTGTCTGAATCTGAAAAGGAAACAAGTGAAGGGAATTCTCCGCTGCAGTCAGAATCCCAGGCTACTGCAGATCACACAAACAGCTCGAAAGCTCCTTTAAGTGGAATACTGAAAAAATCTTCAGCATATTCCTCAGAGAACGAAGATAAGACAATGGTGCTACAAAAGGATAAAGCCTGCCTTCCTGATGTTTCAGGTCCTAAACCAGTCCCCGTGTCAAGCAGCATTAAAAAGGATCCACTGTTACCATTTCACCAAGGATATTTGCAGCTCTCACAGGCCAGACACAAGCTGGAAGAAATAAATCAAACCACCTGTAAATCATTTCCCAGTAACGATGATCCTAGCCTGAGTCATCCTGGTGCTGCAGTTAGTCAAAATCCAAATCCTCCTGAAATCCAGGGACATCAAGAATTGTCGAACACAGAAGCCTCTGAGCCAGTCGCTGGCAGCTGTAACAACTTAGGTGCCACGACTTCTAATGCTATGTCCAACTTGAACACAGAAGACCAGAATGTTAACGTGCAGAAAGATCAGGACGGCACTTCAGAGGCCCTTCCTCCGCATCCCGAAAGCCTTTCAGAGCCAACCAGCCATATATCATCCGGGGCCAGAGACCAGAAACTTCTAAACGAGCGCTACACCGACCCCTGGGAGAGGCCGCGAAACACCGAAGATAGAGATCACTACGGGAGGCACAGCTACCACAAGGACTCGTACCACGAGAAAAAGAGCCGGCACCATGACAAGGAGCGGGAGAAAAAGTACGGTGACGACGACAAGTACAGGGAGAGGAGCAGGCACCACGGCCACTCTGAAGACCGCCACGGTGAGAGGAGGAAAGAGAGGCACCACAGCAACGATTACAGCGGCCATCACAAGGACAGACACAGGCACAGGCGGGACTCTGACTACGAAAACGGACGTAGAAGTTCAAAAGACAGCTACTCGTCATAGTACTGTTGCTTTGTTTTTAAAAAAATCCTGCCTAAAGAGTGTTTTGAGCTCTTAAGGACTTGAAGCGTGTTGATCACATGGCTGGTACATGCCACTTTTCTACACTGGCAATTGATAAAATAATTTTATACAACAATGAAGTTCCATTTTATGTTATTAATGGTGCAGCCAAATGAGATCCCAACTGTTTTTTTTGTTTGTTTTTTTTTATTCAGACCAAGAAAAGAATACTGGAACGGTTTAATGATTTATCTCTTCTCTATCTTGTTTATATTATGCTGCTGTACTATCAGTCTCCTGGTCACATGCAAAAATGTGGGCGAATGGAGAACATAAGATGAGCACCACATTTTAGCTTGAATGTTTAACACAATATTTAACTACGGAAAATCTAAACAGCAGCTTTGTGCTTTTCTTTCTATTTTAATTTCTTTTAAACTGCTTCAATATTTTATAAGCTTTCGGTTGAGAAAGTGTGTACATTTTGGCTTGTAATATACACTAGAAATGTGTGCCTTTGCACTGTGTGTTTATGTACAGTTCATAATAAAACTAATCCTTTTGTATTGGTAATTGTTACCGAAGGTGGCTTTTTTTGAGATGTTGCATTCAGTACAAATATCCAAGTGTTAACACAAATGTTTAAAACGAAAATTAATAGCATGATCTGCTTTTAAAACCAATTAAAACAGTGTTGCCCTGAAAAGAGTCATGGGTGGTGGTCCTTTAGTTTCCACACCATACCTGTCGGTGTTGCTCACTGGTAGAAATATTTGCCAACAGCTGACTTTGTATTCCTTGCAATTGAGGAAAAAGTAGCAGCAGCAGCAGTTTTTCTTCGACCAACTGAACAGGATTTAGCTAAAGAATTGCAACATTTTAGGGAGGGACAATGGTTTGTTACATTTTACTTTGTAATACCAGAGAAAACTTAGGACTTCTAGCCCAAAGCCACAGTTTGGCAGACAATATTTACATTACTAAAACCATAACGTTTCGTAGCCTTGTTCGACCTTGATAGTGGTAACCAGTCAATGCTGAGTGTTTTTTATGGTGAAATGCTTTTAATGTTTCAGCTTTGGCCTTTATTTGATAATGGTCAGACAGGAAAAAAGGTTGTGAGGAGTGGTCATCAGGCAGGATCTCAAACCTGCGACGGCCACGTCGAGGACTGAAGCCTCTTTATACGGATCACAGACTTCACCACTGTTCCCGTCGATGCTGAGTTTTAAGCATCAACTTTAATCTTTCCCTCAGTAGAGATATGAAGTAGGTACACTTTGTCACTTATGTTAAAGCAAATGGCACCAATTTAATGCATTTAGGCATCAAATTCAGCTAACAACTTGCAGAAGTTCAAACTAAGGATCAAACTGGGAAAAAAAATAAGTTTTAGTGACTGAATGTGAAAAAAAAATTTTTTTCCAAGTGGCCTGATTTGCAACTACTGAATTTTCACTCTTTACTATCCAATAAAGAATGCAAAAATGTCTAGAAAGTGGCAATAATTTTGGAGGAAACTGGACTTATTATGAGATAAGTCCAGGTAAATAGTCAGTCAAAACCAAGTTTTGTAGATTATCATCACTGGAGCATATTGAAACTTGAAGCAGATGGGGTACAAATGCAGAAGACCACATCAGGTATGGCAGCCTAAGAACAGGAAAAGGGTGACAATTCAAACAACCTCACCAAAATTGGATAGTAACAGAACAATAATTTGATGTTAGTATCAGTTTTAGTTGCAACACAGATAACAATAATAATAATAAAAATAACACAAAAGCATTGATCCAACCAGTCTTGTGTAAATACTGTGTTGATATTTTTCTATGACAATTGAGAATCAAACAGCCTGCTTGAATAATGTTACAGACCATGTCCAGTCCTGATAAGTACTGTTGACAAGGTAATGCTTCATGCCACAAAGTTTACATAATCTAAAATAGTTTCTAAAAGAGAATCTATCTGAACAACAAATACCTCATTAGTCGCCTTTAGGATGTGGTGGAATGGGAGAGTTCAATCCTGAATGTTCATCCTACTAATTTTTTGTGTTATACTATTACTTCAACATGTACTAAAATCTCCCAGAAATGTTTCTAACAGTTTGTTGAATCAATGCCACTTAAGGCAGTTCTAATGTTATAAAAGTTGTTCAACCCATGGTGTACATAATAAAATGACCAGTGAGTGCATGAATGGCCAATCTGTGGAAAGATACAAAATTTTTACAGGGACAAAAAAATAAAGTGAAATAGAGAACTTAAAATTCTTTATAAATATGGTTTAATCCACAATTTTTTGGTGTTTTGCATGCAACTCAGTCAAATCCCTATTACTCTATAAAACTATATATATATATATATATATATATATATATATACATCTTCAATAAATTGTAGAACTCCTTACACTCATGTTGTCTTTTCTCCAGGTTTTGTAGATGTCCAAAGTTAAGAGTTTCACTATCATTCAGTGCCTTCAAAAATATTAAAGCCTTCACTGTTTTTATGAAAAAGCACCGGGTTCCCATCTCCAAACAAAAACACATTTCTGATACTTCCTTCAAACCCCTTTGAAAATATCCCAGAGGTGACCACTGATACATTTCTGTAAAATTCAAACCCGCCAAAGTAAGCCACACCCCCAGAGTTTAAGGCTACATATCTCTCAAATGGGTCCAAATCCTCAAACAGGATTTCCTCATTGTCGAGAAACGCTTGAATAACAGTTCGGTTTAGATTTAACGACACATTATGCCATTTTCTACAGCAGAAATTGTGATTTTTTAAAGTTATTGGAAGGGTAAGTCTTTCTCCAAGATTAACTGCAATCTTCAGATTTCCTTCCTCAAGTCCAACTGCAAGATAGTCATCATCTTCCTGTTCGGACATCCCTAGCCACACTATCAAACCGTCACTTGAACTGGCATAGACACTAAATGAAACCTGTGTGAATTTTAAGTTCCTTGTGTTAGACCTCTGATCTTTGTATTTAATGTGAGAGTTTCCAACAAACCTGAATATGTCTGTGGACATTCTAGTGTCGCAATGTGTTCCTCCCCATCCTAAGAGACAAATGCATCTGTAGGAGAGCACAGTAGATGGAGCACATATCGAGCCATGTCTGCAGTTGTTGTTTACACAGCTTACAGACTGGTTGCACAGATATCCAGTCCACAATGATGGACATGTACATATGAATGAGTCAGCCCCTGTAGCTTTACATTGACCTCCGTTATGACACACTTTGTATCCACAGGCTGTGCCGTCCCAGTCCTCGATGTTTGCTCCACCAATAGCTCCTGTCTCTGTTAGCTCAAGTTCTTGACCATTGATTATAAGTTCTCTCAGGCCACCAGTGAAGCTCATTGGCTCATGTTCAGTTGCTTCAGGGGAGACAAAGCTCAAAGTGGACACGCCTCCGACAAATATGTTAGTTGCAACGTCAAGTGTAGTCATCCCTTCAGTCCTGTTTTCTCTAACCTCCTCGCTGTCCAGGCTGAGGAAGCCTTGGTGACCAGTTCGGCCAGCCTTCACCACATGCCATGTCCTGCCACGCAGGTCCACTGTCCGGATTGACTGCAGAACATGGGTGCCATCACCTAAATTGTATCTCAACTGGACAAACCCAGATGTCAAGGAGAGACAGAAGAAATCTCCTGAAAAAAAAAAAAATCATTATTTCTTTTTTGTGGTGGACAAAAGGGTTAAAAATACCTTATTTCTAGTTATAATTGTATAATGCTTCTTGGTAAAGCACAAAAATGTAAGCATTTGGCACTTATTGTGAATGTAGATGTTGCAAGTGTTGACTTATAAAGAGCAGAATAATTTCTTGGTTGAGAACTTTGTTGTCATTGTTTCATTTTGGCTATACAGAAGCACGATGATTAACAGTGGTTAGAAGGAGGTTGGAATTAGGATTAGAAATATGGCTTGAATCAGAGTAGGTAAGGGCAATTGTTAGGAGGGTTGAAAGTAGAGTTGGAGTTAGGGTTTGAAAGAGGATTGGGAATAGGGTTGTTAAGATGGTTTGAAGGAGGGTTAAGGTAAGAGTTTTAAAGAGGATTGAGGGAGGGGGGTATTGTTCTCTCAGATATGACAAAAGCTAAGATAAGCAGAAATAATTTAGGGAAGGCCTAATGTTTAATGTTAGTGTTTCTAGATGCAAGTACGTCAAAGTACTTAGTAGAATTTAATTTCAATTGGACCCAAGATGAGCAGAAAAAGCTGAATGTTTCATAAACCATAAAGGATGTTAATACCAAAAGACATAGTTATGACATACTTAATGAGCTGAATTAAGGAGCACATATTGAGCCATGTCTGCAGTTGAACGGGAAAAGTTGAATGGTTGAAATAGGACAAAGTATGGAGGTAGAAGGTGATCTTTAACTATAGATTAAACGTCACACCTGCTCTGGCACCAAGATGCTGTGCAGAATAGACAAGGATGCCATCAGGTGACAAAGGCTGGAACTGCAGTTCAACAACAGTCCTGTGCCGAATACTCATTGGAGGAAATGACATCCATGAAGACTTGTTAGTACTGAAGAATGGGTCAGTGATCCTCACAGCTGAATGGAAAAGACAAGGTAGAAGTTAAATTTAAAAAGTAGCCCACAGAAGATATTTGTCTTATAAAAATATAAACGACATGCAGTTCCTTGAAAGATACTCATACCCCTTGTACTTTTTAAAATTTATGCGACATTATATCTGCAAACATCTATTTCACAGAAATTTGATTTGATAAATGATCTCAAAATACTTTTTTTCAAATAAAAATCAGAAATTATGCCCTGAATTTGTAATCATCCAGCTTTTAACACATGGGTCTTAAAAGCCCTTTTCAACCACTTACTCATTTGGGAGATGTCTCTACCAGTCTTGCACATTCTTTGATATAAAATTTGGTCAATTTCCTTTACAAAATAAGAGAATGAGCTTCAAAAACACTTCCATCCAGTGTTTTTCTCTTTAATTTTGAAAAAAATTTTTTGAAGAAAAACATCCCCACAGCATTATGCTGCCACTACAAAGTTTTACTGTGAATTGTTTGTTCAGGATGATGTGCAGAGTTATTTTTCCATCACATATAGCACTGATTTGTCTCATGTTTCCTGTGTCCCCAAAATAACTCATGGCCAAAAAGGCCATGAGTTTTATAAATAAAACCTTTTTTAGAATGTCTTTCTTCACAGACATTTATCATAAAGGCCAGATTTGAGGACTGTAGAGTCCTATCCTACCTGAACCGTGGATCTCAGCAGCTCCTCCAAAGTAAGCAGCTTGTTGGCTGCTTCTCTGATCAATGTTGACTTTGCAAAGCCTACTGATAAAGGTAGAAAAATGTATTTTTTTCCTAAATGCTCAGAAGGGAAATTCACTTTATTAAATGCATGACTTATGGAGGCAATTAGTTGCATCAGAGTAAAGGAGTCAAAATACAAATGGATGATAATCTTTTTGTATAAAAACTCTCCAATTAAGCACAACTTTTACATAAAAGTTTTTTCACATAAAGTCCCACTAAAAATATATTGCCATTTCCGGTTGCAGTGTAATGTGGAAAAGTACAAGGGCTATAAATACTTTTGCAGGAGGCTTTATAAAAAAAAAAAAAAGGATTGATAGGTTCTGTGTTGCAACCTGTCTCACAGTGGAGTCCTGCAGTCCCCAAGGGGCACTGGCAGGTATATCCATTCGGCAGAGGGATGCAGGTGGAGCCGTGGGCACAGAGAGGAGGGGGTCGGTGTTCAGGATCACACACAGACACGGTCTCAGTGCAGAGGGTTCCTTTCCATCCGGGCGGGCATTGGCAGCTGTATATAGGAACAGTCAAGCACATTGTAACACCTGTAAATTCTGCTATTCCATTTACTTATATCCTTTGCAACCACACTGACTAGAAATATTACCACAACACTTTTGTTTTTGCTCCCATTTTGCCATGAGCTGAAGTCAAACATCCAGACCTTTTTCATAAACACAGTAGATGTGTTTTTCCCAAATACTGTTCACAAATCTGTCCAGGTCTGTGATGGTGAGCACTTTTCCTATGCCGAGATAATCTATGTGGCCTATCAAGATGCTGATTACACACCATGATTATTGCACAGGTGTGCCTCAGGTTAGTCACAGTAAAAGGCCACTGTGAATTCGGCAGTTTTGTCACACAGCACAAAGCCACAGATGTCACAAGTTTTCAGGGTACCTGTGACCTGGCATAAGCCATCTCCAAAAATGTTTTAGAAAATTTGGCAGCACATCCAACCGGGCTCACAACCACAAACCACGTGTAACCACCCCACCACAGGACCTCTTCAGACAAGTTGGAGAACAACAATTTAGAGAAATGGGTTTATTTTGCATGTAGAAAATGTTTGGATGTTTGAGTTCAGCTCATAACAAAATGGGAGCAAAAACAAAAGTGTTGCATTTATACTTTTGTTCAGTATAATTAAAATATATAATTAAAATTCCATTACAAAATGGAATCACTACAAAATATAACCCAATTAATCACAAAGATTTTTAACTCACTAGACAGATGAACCAGAGTCCACACACGTTCCTGCATTCCTGCAGTGAACATGAACACAGGGGGTGACTCCACATTGACCCACACTACGCCCGAAGGCTTGTTGCCCTGCAGGTTGCCCCAATGCTTGAAACTTCCCATTTCTTCTGGTCCGAAACTGAACATCAAAAATGCATCCTGTGAAAGGAGCCCATGCAGACGTTAGACAGACATTTTTTTTTATTTTAAGCAAGTGGACATAAGTTAAGATCCAAAGTGTGATCCAAATACAGATGGAAACAGCATAAAGCACTTCCAGTGGGGGTGCAGGTTAATTGTTACACCAACAAGGATTCAGGGAAAAGGAGGAAGATGGGAAAGTGACTAATACAAGAAACAAAAACATATGTAACAACAGATACAGAAAAAAATTATTGTTAACAATACCTTAAACATACATGATCTGGTATGTACAAAACTACTGATTCCACAATGGCATCATTTAATAAACAAAAATGAATGGCGAGGTTTATGGGGGAAAAAAAAGTATTATAATAACAATACACATAAAAGTTAAAATAAATTATCAAATTAAATAAAACAAGGTATATTGAGTTAATTATACAAAAATAAATACATACAAAATACTATATGCAATCAAAAAAGGGGAAGTAGTTTTATTATTATTAGTAATATTACCATGGTTGTAGTTGTTAAATCCACCCACTTGCACCACAAGTCTACCTTTTAATTTGACAGTCCTCTAAGAAATCCTCTCCATCTGTTATCAAGCTTATCCATCTCCATGTTTGCTTTTTGCTATTACAATTCAATTTTAGCAAGAAAATATTTGTTTTGGCCTGCACCTCCAGCGCTCGGGGCCTTCTATAAATAAAAAGGGCCAAACTCGACCCTCACAGTCATCTGCCCATGCAGACTCTTTTCTCTCAGCTGCATTAGTCATTGGCATAAACAGGATGCCTGGGAAATGTCATGCTCATTCATGAATATTCATGGCATGATGCTGTCTGCTTGGCAGATTCAAGTGATTGTTCTGATGCAAACACACAACGTCAAAAAACAAAACGGAAAATTAACGAGGAAGATTAGAAAAGACGATTTAGCTGCATACCTCTTTGTTCAACCAAGAAACTCAAAGAGTTAGGTTCAGCAGTTGCATGCTGCATGTTCTTTCAAAGGCTGTAAATAATTTGCATTGTGACACAACATAACCCAGATTCATAACAGAACATTTCCCTAACTTAATCTACGGAGGTTTTATGTGACAGACCAACACTAATCATTGCATATCTGTGAAGTGGAAGGTGTAGGATGCATCATTTTAACATTTTGTCTAATAATTTGTGGAATGGGGATGAAATGGGAAAGGAAGAAAAAAGCTATTTTTGGAAAATAAGCAAACCAAGTCCTATTTACAAATTGTCATAAGCCACAAAAGGGACACAGCAAACATGTGGGGGAAGGTGGACTAATCAGATGTGACCATACATGTACAGTACAGACCAAAAGTTTGGACACACCTTGTAATTGAAAACAATAACAAGGTGTATCCAAACTTTTGGTCTGTACTGTATGTTGGAAAACATTACATCCTTGTGAACACACTATCCTCATGTTAAAACTTGAAGTCATAAGTCAGTTTTATGCTGAGGGAATGTCTTTTAGAGGGGCCAATCAAGCTGGTTAGAGTTAATGTGTGGAGATAAAGTAAATGCGCAAACATTTTTAATCTCAAGATGTGACATTTTCCGAAAGATGTGCAGTTGCAATTGCATTGAAAAGATGTTCTACAAAGTTTTTGAAATTCAAAATGTCTGTTATGGCAACTTGACATTAACCAAGAAATCATGAACTGACAAATTTGTTATAAAAGTACTACTGATAAAACTTTAGCTTTAATAACAAAAAGCTACATAATTTTTAAAGTTTAATCAGTAGTACTTTTATAACAAATTTATGTCAGATCATGATTTCTTGGTTAATGTCAAGTTGCCATACCAAAGATATTTTTAATCTAGGTTAATGACAAGTTGTCATAACAAAGACATTTTGAAGAATGTCAACTTTGTATTAAAAGTGTCACGATTTACCAAATGACATTTTATGACAACAGTCATAAATATTTACTCATGTTCATGACAGGTGTTATGTCATGTTTATGACAGTGTCATGACAGTCTTATTCACAACCCGTCAAATGAAGTGTCAGCAAACATTTTTGACTATATATATAGAACTGAATTAATATATATTATATCAGGTTATATATATAAAATGTATTTATTTATTTTTTCCATCAACTGCAAAATTCATTTGTAATTGAATGTGACAAAATGTGAAAAGTTTCAAGCAGTACAAATACTTTTGCAAGTGACTGTGTGTGTTTTGAATCAGCAATAGAAATGTGAGGACAATCATTTCTGTTTTTGTTTATTTGATCAGCAGTCTAAACAGAGCAACTTTCTATCCACTGCTGCGGCAGCCACACAGCCTGCTATTTCACGTTTCCAGCAGGGGAGTGTGGATCTGTTGATAACCGGGACTGAAGTGCATTATCAGTGTGTTCACTGCCAGCCATCATGATTAGGGCTCAAGGAAGGTCACACAGATCTGATTAGACGCTCATGAGTTCTCATTACATCCTGAGTAGAAAGGTTACGGTTCCACCAGTGTGGCCCTGCTCAGGTAGCGCTTTCTAGCAGGCGATAGTGACACAGTTAACACAGCAGGAAAATAACAATGTCTTACTTTGGTTGATTTGATTTTTGCTTTGTCTGGAGAACAACGAATGAACTCTAGACGATAAAAAAGAAAACATACAAAGCACTCTGGTCCCTTATGACTAAAAAGCTTTTGTTCCACTCAAATTGATCAGCCGTGACTTTTTTTATAATGACAAGCTTCATTGCTGTGGTGCAGAGATTGCCAAATAGGGTTATGGTGCTATTCATAGCAGTTGTCATCATTACAGTGGTGGCAGTTTTTGCTGCACGGCACTTCACATTAGTAGGCAAAATGAATACCCTCCAAAATCAGTTCTCACAGAGGGTCACCAGGGAGAGAGCATAAATGACGCTGGTGTTGACAAAAGATTATTTGGATAGTGCCCTTGTTCAAGTGACTTATCAGTACTGGAATGAATTTACACACAACACACAGTACAGGGTGTGAAGCAATTACAGAGCACAGATACAATCAACCTCAAAGCTCTGTTCCGGCCTGTAATTCCCTTTTCATTACAGACCTTCCCTCTGCTTGCACAAAGACAAAGATCCTGGGAGAAAGTCCAAGCCCCAGTGCTCCCGCTGCAGATAGCA
Organism: Gambusia affinis; assembly: GCF_019740435.1. Taxonomy (NCBI): domain Eukaryota; kingdom Metazoa; phylum Chordata; class Actinopteri; order Cyprinodontiformes; family Poeciliidae; genus Gambusia; species Gambusia affinis. The sequence goes on from NC_057880.1 coordinate 16,409,713, forward strand.
GTTTTTGGGCTGTAATAAAGCCATTGAAGTCTTACCTTGAAAGCCTTGACGGAATCTGGAGCCAAGTGGCAGCAGTTCAGGGGTGAACTCATTATATCCACCTACAAAGAGCTGGTTGAAAACATTGAGGCCCACCAGAGGTCCAGGAGAATATCCTGTTCTGTTCCGCTGCCCATCAACCTGAGGAAGATGTAAAGTGAAACATCAATATTCACGCTGGAGCCTAGCATCTGTAGGCGTCAGGAGTAGGAGGACAATTTCACAATCTGCTGAACCTGACGAAATGTGCAATCTCAGATTTATCGCTCAGTCCGTGTCCACTTAATAGTCACCCTCCCAGGTTTTTGCCTCTAAACAGGCTTTTATAGGGCACTGAGTCACCAACACTCTCAAACGTTGTTTTATACAAAAATAAAAATAAAAATTACTGCCTGCAGATTTTTACACTAAAGTCAGATGATACAAACATCCTGTTTCACTGGTTACTACAGTGAATAGACTTGTTTAGAAAAGAAAGTGAATGCTTTACAAGAAAACACAAAACTGGAACAAAGCATTAAAGTACCTTCAGCCAACCTGTTCTTTTGGACCTTCCAAAGATAACAGTGTGGATGCTGATGTGATAGTTGAGTCGATCGCTGACTATGGTTGCTATTCCTGACCCGAGGTTAAATCTGTGAACAAGTCTGCCGCTTCGTAGTCCTAAAACAAGGAAGTCATCCCCATCATTGCCTGAAAATATGTGGACATGGAGGTCATTAGTAATGATCAAAAATATAAACATCCTAACTTAGACATAACAACATATTGCATTCTTTATATGATCACTGGTAATGGTAAAGATGTGTATAAAGCCTAGAAAGAAAGTATTTCTTATAATTTCAGAGAGAAAAAAAATATGTGCTGAATTTAAGTCCTTGTTCAGCCTTGTTTGGCACAGTTTTAGTTGTTTTAAATGTAAATTATTTCTCAAACTGTGGATAATGGACATTTTTTTGAGAGAATTTTCTTGTAGCCATTTTATGTCTTAAGACACATCTTTCCTACTTGAATGGCTCTGCTGATTTAATTAAAAATAATTACCTCTTAATAGTTTTTTTTTCTTACCAAATAATGTATTGACATTAGAAGTTAGATTTTCCAAAACCTTCAGCATAGATGCCAATAAACTGGCTCTACGTTATTGCTTTTGTAAAGTGTGTGTGCTACTTGAGCCCACATCAAATAATTAGTGCTACTACATTCCTTAATGATGCTGACAAGAGATGCCACTTCATTAGAGCAGTTATCCTGTGAAATGTTCACATTTAATCTATTCTTATGTTGTGCCTTTGTTCCAAGCATACAGTCACAGCACACTCTCTTCACAAGTGTTTCATTATCCGCATTCCTCTTGTATTGTTTTGCCTCCACCTTGATGAACTGATCTCTCAAGAGAAAACAAGTGCAGAGGTCTGTAAGATCTAATTTTTTTTATCCCTCTTTTTTTATTTTAGATGAAATATGCTGCTGACAACTGCACAGCAGTTACCTGCAACCAAATTTGACCCCATGGAGGAAAACATACTAATTTATTGTGAGAGCTGCCAACAGTCTCTCGCCTCAAAGCGTGTCTAAAGTTATTAATTTCAAAACTTTCAGGATGATTGGTTTACATGTTCGGTTTATGCAAGCCGCAACAACTTTGCAGCACGCAAGTCAGAAACAATAAAACATCAGCTGGAAATTCTATGAGTTTCGGAATGTGAAAATGATCATCATCATCAGGAAAAAAAAGCCCTCTTTGTTAGAGGAGAGAAGGAAAGTCCCTTACTTAGTACATTACCATACACTGGAGATGACCAAAATGGCTTAAATAGCCTAAAAATTGATCAGTTTTCTATCTTCACTTGCTGGCTCGATTCCTTTTAAACACCTCTGTGAGTGACGGGGTTCAGCTCACCTTGTCCCTTTTGTCCAGCAAACAGAATCAGGTTGTCTCTGACAGCAGATGAATTATTTGCGAGTGTGAACCTCAACTTGAACTCGTAGAAGAAACTGAGGCTGGGGATGGCGGTGTAGGCCACAAACGATGTGTAGCCAAACTCATCAGTTCCACTGAATCTGGCACGAGTTATATTGATGGCTGAAAAGAAGAGAGGGGGAGAAGAAACAAAAATTCTCACCAGCAGCTGTGAGGACTTCTCTGCTCGAGTAGTAATCTAGCAAGAGGTCTGATTCACAATCTGCTTCCTGGTTTACCAAAAGATGGCACTATTGCCCCATATTACAGACCCCGGCTTAAAGAAACATGAATTTTCTTTTCTGATGCTATTAGATGATGACCTGTTTTCAAACACTACCACCTCCTCACTCCTATTCTATTTTCATCAGTGGCTGTTTAGAAGAGATTCTGGCATACAGGCTTTACTTTAAATGCGATGTTCACAAGGGTAGCACAATAATCCAGATGATTTTCAATTACAATCTTCAATTTACACATTCAGAATGCATGGTTGATTCAGTAATGTTCCCCTCTGCCTTTTATCTGAGCACACCCATCTACTTGATTTTACACATGGGACTCAGTGTAAATTTGCCCACGCTCTATCAAAATAACACGCTGCCATGTTTAGGGTTTTGTTCATCAATTTTCTTTACATCAATGAGGGCCCAGACTAAACAAAAAGAAAAAACAAACAAACAAACAAACAAAAAAAAAACTGTTCCGTCTTCTCTGTGCGGAGGCTCCTTGCATGTTCTGCTGCAGCCTCGGGCGATGGCTAAGACTGCTTCAGAGCACCCTCTGCGACTGCCCTCGGCTCAGTTTGGCTACTAAATTATTAATAAAGCTGCAAATGCTCCGGTTATTGTCTGCTAGAGCAGTTTGCCTCAGTGAATTGTCATTGCGCTTCTTTATCTGCAAACTGGGCTGTGTTTAATTAGATCATACAAATATGCTGATGTATACCTCTGCCATTAAGTTCTTTGCATTCATGACCTCAGAATAATAACACAACATAAACACCCTAAAGTTAGCTAAATAAATTGTTTTTTTTCCTTGCATTTATACAGCCCAATATGAATTTCTGATCAGACCTGATTTTGGTTTTAAGGTGACAGCATTTAAATGTAATTGCTTTTCTAAAGTAAAATGAGTGATGTGGAACAAATAGCTTATGTAAATAAATAAAGCAAAAACAGCTCCTCCTAAACTACTAATAATTGAAAATCATTGTCATGGCACAGTGTTCAAAATTATTTTACAAAGACTTCCATAAATCTGGATCTTGTTTGATTTGGTCTCACAATTTAAATTTAAATAATTGAAATCCTCTATCTACAGGGGATTTAACAAACAATAATTTAGGTTTCAGATACATAATACTGGGAATTTTTGAAGTTTTTTGGAGCAGTACTGTACTGTATTTAGCACCATCCATCTTCCTATGAACTCAGAGATTTTCCAGTCCCTAATGAAGAAAAGCACAACAACAGCATGATGCTGCCTCTATTATATTTCATGGGATGAATAGTGTGTTCAGTGTTTTTCTCCACAATTAGAGTTTTGCATTGAGGCCAGTAAGCTGAATCATAGTCTTAATGTGACCAGAACAGTTTCTCCAACATGTTTGCTGTGTCCCCAACATAAGCTGTGGCAAATAAAATATTTTATGGGGTTCTTTCACCATTTCAACAATTGTCCCACTCTTTCTCAAAGGGTAAATTTATACTACCCTTTAAGTAGAGGATAATACAAATTTAGCTAAAGGATGGTACAAATTTATGAGGCTGGTTGTAATTTGTGAAAAATTACAACTATGAATTATCCTGTTGATAGATTCTTCCATCTGAGCTGTTGATCTCTGCAGTTCCTCTAGATCTACTGTAATTATTACATGACTATCAATTTAGGTGGATGACTATGTCCCGATAGATTTGTAGTTGTGCCATAATTTTTCTTTTATCAGATGATAGACATGATTGTCCTCTATGAGATGCTTGGTTAATTTGTCCTTGTCTTTTGTGCTTCCTGGTCTCTATATTGCTGTTTGTTTACTAATGTTGTCTAACAAATGTCTAAGGCTTTCACAGAACAATTGAATTTGCATTAAGATTAAATGAATCTGAATGGACTTTGTTTATTAATCAGGGGACTACTGAAGGAAATATAACTGAATTTTATTTGGCAGTATCAGACTGAAGAAGGTAAAATACATTTTTTTTATTGGTGAAAAATTACAAAAAATACATGTAAACATAAAATAAAAATACTCAGCATTTAACAAACTATCACATTAAAGCTATGATACAAAGTCATGATACAATCGCAAATTTCAAAGTATGAAAAAGTTCAAGAGGTATGGCCTCTCACTCTTTATTTTGCGTGCATTAGGAATCACAAAATGACCCACAAGATGTAACTTTTGGACAGCAGGAGTAAACTGCTACATCCAGTCAGACCGTATTAAATATTATTTCCACTTTGCTGTGCATTTGTGTTATATAGTCCAAACAGGCAGAAGCTGAAGAAATAAAACAAACTGACATGCAGCCCAAGATTGTGAAATGAGTTCTGACATAGAACTGCTTGCACACAACGTGCATCTTTTTTTCTTTTCACCCACAAAGAAGGTAAGGCTACTCATGATTTCTAAAAACAACCCTGAATAAAAAAACAACTATTTTTTCTATAATAAAAGCTAAAGAAAAACAAAAAAAACCCCATAATAAATTAATACTAATCAGAGGTGCTGATGCTTCCTAAACATGAACCAAACTGGAGCATTTGTTAGTGTAGTGTATAAAATAAACAAGCTTAGCCACCCTTGGGCAGAATACATAATTTGTTGATCTAAGAGGTAAAAGAGGTGAAGCACTGCTACCCCCTGCAGCAAAATTACCATAACATATTAGCATTGTTCAATGCTAATGCACAGCAGTTGTATTTAATGTTGTGGGCATGATTCAGAACATGACAGACCTGAATTGACTTGAGCTCCTTCAAGGGAAGAAGTAATAATTCAGAATTATCAGCTTATAATAACTCCAGAGGTGATAAATCCCTTCTGTGGCAACACCAAGCAAACATCGACTCCTTGAAATAACTGATGGAGAATCTGAAAATTAAGCTATCAAAGGGTACAAATAAGGTTATAAAAAATATATGAAAGTGCTTTGGGCAACAATTCTCAATTCTTTGGATTATCATGAAGAAAAGGCAGCTGAAGTAAAATGAAAATCCAGAAAAGATCTGCAAGCGCAGCATGACTCCCAGGCAAACCTGCACTTCCACCAAGAAAAACATGAAGTAAAACGCTACTTATGATGTTCTGGATTGTGATTGAACAGCTAGTGTTCATATTATCGACATTATCTGTGATTTAACTATAAAATCTACATTATACAAAAGAAAATGGAAAATTAGAACTGCGAACAGAAGAAAATTAATTGAGCTCATAAAGTCTTAAGAGACAGAAACACACCTGTTAAAAAAGAATATCTCATCCAACGCAAAGCTCAACCACTAAAATACTTAATTGTTAGATTTTGAAGTCACTTAAAGTACAAGAAACTGCACGGAGAGAAAGAACAAATTACTCTAAATATTAGTTAAATCTAAATGAAAGTGACCAAAAGAATTATGCAAATACAAAAGAACTGTCTAAATCAGATCTTAAACCTTTTTTGAGAAGACAAGATAAAACTTTTCCATTACCAGCAAATTTGGAGATCATTAAAATAAGCAGTGGTGAATTTTAAGATTAAGAACAAAGGTTTCTTACTGTGCTAAAAGTAAGAGGGCGTTGATATTTGATATTAGACTCGTTTATGGAGTTCCTCTTGTTTTAGCAGACCAAAATCAACGAAATATGTAACTGAACAAAGCATTTTAACAAGATAATATTTGCACAAAATTGTGTGACATAACCTTGAAGAATGTTTTTGCTATCTAACAGCTGTGGGTGTCTGCTTGTTTTATTATATCAAATCCTGAAGATTATTTACTCGCATTTACTTCTTTTTCTGCTTTGTTGATCTATTTCTGCCCCACTGGAAACATTTGAAATTGAAAACAGATTAACATTTTGGCTTGTAATTAGCAAACAAGACAAATATTCAGTTTTAGTGATGCAAATCTGTGAAAACCTTTAAGAGAGATCTGTATTGTGTACTGCAAAAGTAATGATATCCCCTGGATTTCACGTTGCAAGAGCAAACTCCTGTGTAGTCAAGTGGGATTTTATATAACAGACCAACATGAAGAGTTCAAGCATGTCCACTGATAATGTGGCCACTACAATGTTTCATAGGAGGAGAATGTGTTCAGAGTGGCCTGTAGCACTAGTTTCCCATCTCATTTGTTGGCCAAAAGATTCAATTGCCAAGTCACCCAGACAACCTGCTCAACTTCTTGTATGCTGTGTTCTCTGCATGGCTTATGGCAAACTACCTACTGGACTTCTGGTGAGTGTCTTTCAAATGACTTTCTTTTCATCACTCTTCCATTGAGATCAGATATGTTGTGTGAATGGCTGATAATTCTCCCCACATGAGAAGTGAATCTCTGCAGATCTTTGTAAATTGCCATTATTCTCTTGGCTGCCTCTCAGATCAGTCGTCTGCCTGCCTGGCTGGTCAGTTTCAGTGGATGTGCATGTCTTGATAGATTTGCAAGTTGTGCCATACTTTTTTTTATTTTATTTTATTTTTTATTTTTGTTTAGGAGTGTCAAAATAAAAGGGACTGAATACAATGCACACAACAATTTTGAGATTTATCAGCAAAAAATCTGGACTTTTTAAAATTCCAATACAAAACAATATGAATAAGAGTTTAAATACTTTTGTACAGGACTCAATATTAAGATATGTGTACATTTAATATAGAGTACAAATAGAACTCTTAATTCCAATACTGAATATTTTTCAAATGTCTGATGATTTATGCTTTCGAGGCATTCCACCTTCAAGTCCTGGCCTCTCATTTTCCTATTTTGCTCCTTTGTAGTTCCTTGTGAAATGTGTAACTAATGGCTGCATATAAGAACAAAACAATAAACATGCTACTTGTAAAGGAAAGACTTGCAGCTGTTTCAAATGTCCTGGCAGATGAACAGAGTAAGCTCTCTTCTCCAACAAGAGAGAAGAAAAAAAAGACAGCTTGGCTCCCATGTAATTACTGTTGCTATTTTGCAAAGGCACCACACAAAAAGTAGTGCAAAGTTCCAAGAACAAAAAAGCCCCAGGAGGCAGGGGGAGTGATCACTTTTTGACTTTGATCTAATCTGATGTTTCAGGATTAAAATTCAAATGTCAGCCATGTACTTAGTGTGAAAATAGAAGGTTAGGTTTCTGTGTTTGGCAAGTGGGTGCTGGGATTCTGACTGGGGCTGCGGCATGGCTGAGCGACTTATATGCCAAGCACCCTGCTGCTGCTACAGTCTAGTCAAGCAAAACCTTTTGTTTCTGCGTGTCACGACCTGTGAAGCCCACAGTTTTTTTTTTGTTTTTTTTTGTTAATGGCACTGCTTCGGGGCTGGGTTAAGGATTATAAAATGGCATAAGAAATACAAAAAGTGTAAAAAGTTAACGTGGCAGTCATTTATCAGCTATTAAACGGCTGCATAATAATACTGCAGCATGACTTTATAATCATGTTTGCAAGCTCTATATAGCTGGTGTCAGTCATACACAAGTACATACACAGAGAAATAATGTCATTCACTGGAGATCCAGTTAGAGGAAATAGATCTTATAAACTTTAAATAGTCTTTTAAAATATTCAGCAAAGCAGCCATGAGTTTGATTATCTGACTCCTCTGCTGGAGGAGGACGTTTCTGCCTGCTCAGCTCAATTCAGTTTCATTAATCCTTTTTATTCAACAACAGACTCTGATTATACCAACTGCTCAAGGCTTTCATCCACCAACTGTTTGCAGAGCCAACTCTTAATGAATTTGTATCTGCTTTAACCACTCTACAATGTTCTGAGACAACCTATTCCGTGTTTATCACCTACTTTGGTCGCAGAGCAGCCCCTGTCGTCCAAAGGGGCATAAACAAACGGCCTCCAGCTGTGACTTTGGGATGCATGTCGCTCCGTGGCTGCAGGGTCCACGCTCGCAGGCGCTGAGCTGGCACAGTCGACCTGTGTGGAATGGCGGGCACTCACAGAACCAGTTCTCCGCATCACTGTTGTAAGCAGAGACATCGTTTTAGCTGTCGCAATCTGCATTGGCTCACAGAACAATGCTGGGGGAAAAAAAGCATGAGATAAATAAACTATCAAGAAAACCCAGTTCTGAATGGATGGTGAAAGCAAATGTGTCCAGCCAGAGGGAATGAAAGTAAAAATCTTCTGATAATGGTTGAGAAAAATACAAATCCTATTAAAGCTTTCTTCATCTTACTAGCTACAGCAGGGGCACACTTTTTTGATGTTGTTGTTTTTTTTGTTTTTTTTTGCATAGGTGAATATAGATCCTCTGAATCATAACAGCAGGAAGCAGGTCATTAGCAGTATGACAGCCAAAGAAATACCAAGAATTTATATAATAGTTTGTCTCCTTTTCTTTTCTGTCTTCTTTCCCCCGCACTTCGTCTCTCAGCAAGAACAGAAAGAATGATCCAACATCTGAAGTGATATCTAGACTGGGACTTTATAAAGTGCTCTTACGACATGCACAATTCTAAAAAGGTATAAGATAAGACAGTGGAAGCACTGGTAGGGTTTCAGACCTATAAATTAATAATGCTTTTTGAGCAGCAGCACTGTAGGATTTATTTTGGTCCTTCAGAAAATGGCTTCTATGAATGAAATATTTACATTCTGCCATCAAAGCTGAGCATTGTTCGGAAAGACTGTGTCTACTGAGACACAAAAAGGATTCTCTACAACACAAAATACGCAATATGAATGATTTTGATGATTAACAAATTGAGCTTTCTTTCTAAATACAAAGATACAGTTGAAATCAGATACAATGTATAAAAATACAAAAGAAATACATGCACTATCACTGTCTGACATAAGGTCATCTTAATATTTATTGTTTTAGGTCGGTTAGGATTGCTAAAAGGATTTCTATTAGCCAAAAGCAAAAAACGACTGAAATAATTGTTTTAAACACTTCTGTTTTTCACTTCAAGAGTTTTGGACTCTTTCGCAAGTTTCTCACTACAGCTGCAATTTGTCCCTCTAAAGGTCACAATGAAGCAGTGTGTGTCTGGAGATCAATTTCACAAGATTGTTTTAAAAGAAAGAAAGAAAAAAAACTTACAAGAATGAGTAACAGAAGCTTATCAAAGCCATTTCTTCATCTGGACTTTTCAAAATTACTCGACCATGCAATAATGTTAGATTATGTCAAATTTGAATTACAATAAAACTAAATGAAAACATTTATCTCGCCTATTATTTTCAAATGTATGAGATATAAATAATTTTAGCAATAACGTCAGGTAATATTTAGTCTGATCTATTATCAGTGAGAATTATTTTTTTTAATGTACATATCTGGTTTCATCTGTATATGGCAGCTCATTGTCTTTGCCATCTGTGCTGGTTTTTGTTACAGCAAGAGACAACAATAGAAAATACTGAGAAGATGTGCCAGAAAAGGCACAGATGGGTTTTTTTTAATAGACTTTGACAACCGACACAAAGAAGTTTGGTTCTTTTAAATTGGATAAATTGCCTTTAAAGTTGTCACTTTAAATGTGATTCTTAAATTGCATAGGGTTTTGTTCGCAAGTTCCAGATAATTTCTAAAATACAGTGAAGGTACCTAACTTACCTCAAGAGCAGACGACTCGTTAACCATAGATATAGGTTTCTATCATGGGTGAATAGGTTCAAAGATCTTTATTTTCCACATCAAACTGTGGCTGAAATTCAGCAAGTCATACTTTTTTTTCTCCAAAATATAGAGTGCAGGAACTGTGAACACTGAACACTGACATGAAGGCCATTTTCACACATGAAATACAGCTCTAGAGTTGAAATGTTGCAAAGATGTTCCAGACGGGTGGCAAGTGAGAGCGCAAATGTCAGCCGACTTTGTTCTGGACTTGCAGATATTTTCAAGCAAAATCTTGGAGAGATCAGAAAATGTGAGCAGCATTCAAAAATAGCAGTAATTCTTGGAGAGAGTCTCTATAAGACAGTATGCTAAACAATACCTTCAATCATTATGCCTTGCAAAAATATTCACACCAGCTGAGCTTTTCACCTGTTGTCACTAAACCTTAATCCTTATTAGGACTTACATGATAGACTAACACTGGGGTAAGAATATATGGCACCAATTCATTTGACAGGTTGTGAATAAGACTGTCATGACACCGTCATAAACATGACATAACACCTGTCATGAACATGAGTAAGTCTTCATGAATATTTATGACTGTTGTCAAAGTGTCATTCACTAAATCATGACACTTTTAACACAAAGTTAAAATTTTTCAAAATATCTTTATTATGAAAACTTGACATTAACAAAAAAATCATAATCTGACAAATTTGTTATAAAAGTATTACTGATTAAACTTTAGCTTTAATAACATAAAGCTACATAATTTTTAAAGTTTAATCAGTAATACTTTTATAACAAATTTATGTCGGATCATAATGTCTTGGTTAAAGTCAAGTTGTCATAACGAAGACAAATATGTATTCTTTCCCTTTATTCTGGCTTGCAGAATAAAGGGAAAGAATAAAATTCGGTTTATTCAGCTGAAAAGTCAGCTAATTAGTAAAAAAACAAACAAACAAACAAACAAACAAAAAAAAACTTAAGCTGTTGGTAATTTAATCTTTGTTTGAATAAATGAATAAATCCATATTTTCTGTGGATGCAAGAAATAAACAGGGGAGGGATAAAGTTATGCAAAAGTTTAAAGCAGGTTTAGAATATAGAATATAAATATACATTTTCAAGCTTTAAATATGCCACACAGCACTTGTTTCAAGTAGCCATTACAAAATGGAGAAAGTAGGGTACAAGTGTAAACCTATCAAAGCATAGCTGTCCAGTAAAAATGAAAGGGTGAGGAAGGAAAGCATAAAGAGGAGCAGCAGTAAAGAGGCCCATGGTAACTCAGGGAGAAAGGAGATCCATAGCTGACAGAAATGAAGTTTCCCATCATCTACAGCTCACATTGGAGAATCTTCGTAGTGGTGAACTCCACAAACCTGGCCTTTGTGACAAGAATGACAACATTGCAGAAAGAAAGCATAAATAAATAAGATATGCTTTGGAATTCTCTACGTGCCATGGAAGAGACACGAGTTGGCAGAAACTGTGAAGGACGAAAAAACTGGTCAGATGAAAGAATCTCCACATCAGGGAGGCTTTTCTTCAGCAGAGCTGGTCAGAGTTGATGGGAAGATGGATGTTATTAAATACAACCCAAAACCAGAAGAAACACTGTTCCTAAAGTCTTGAGTCTCAGGTGGACCAGTGACCATAATCATACAAGAACTGCTCCAATGGTATAGTAGAGATCAAAGCATTATCATGTGTTGGAATGAACGTCTGCACCCAAACCCAGTTCTGAATTTGTGCAAGTAGTTGAAAATTGCAATTCTCAGATGCTATTATATTTTTGCAAGATAGGCTGAAAGAAAATTTTATTCTCTAGATGCACGAAGCTGATAGATAAATCAGAAAAAGCTTTTGTAGCTGTAAGCTGACAAAGTACTGAATCAGACTGAATGCAATACATACATTTCAGATTTTATATTGTAACAATTTTTGCTTTTTCTTTCATCTCAGAGTAATGCTTTGTTTTGAATCAGACCATCACATCAAATTCTACAAGTTCCTAATAACATGCTGTCAATTGTAAATTTGGAATTTTGCACAGCACTGAAATTTTGATAATGGAAATGGAGTCTTTTTATTTACACTTAGAGGAGATATCTTGCAGGAAATCAGTTGATTTGGAAGAAACATTTATGAATGGCAACTGCAGAAAATATCCTCTCTAAATTACTATGATTCCTTTAAATCACACATAAAACCATCAGACACTCAAATTAAATATCTGGAATAAACTTCAAGATTATACCCAAAAACATGAACATGAATGCCAGTTGATTTTCATATACATGATCATTAATTAGACAGTATGATGTTCTTAAATAGATTTTGGATATTTAGCCAAAATCAAAATCAAGATTTTGGCTAAATAGTCACAATTTAGATTTCAATGATTAGATGTCAAATTATTATGATTTAATCTGACATTAAATCATCAATTTGATGATAAATCTGTGGCTTGATTAATGTCAAGTCACAGATTATTTGATATAAATTGTGGGTTACATCAAATTAAGCCACAGATTATGTTGATAATCTGCGGTTTATCAGATTTTGGGGCTTATGTTGATATATTGTATTTTCCTTTTAGATCAATACATTTCTGATGTCTGTTAATGACAAACAACTGACAAAACGATGCTCATAAGGAATTACAATAATTTGTCTGTAAAGATTATTAATTTTCTAATTCTCAAAAAGCTGTTTGTAAGTCATCATAACTATGAGAGGATTCTTATAAAAGCCGACAAGCTTTCTGTACGTCTTGGAACCCTTTCTGCTCGGCTATATTTTCTCCGCCTTTCATGTTTGAAAGCTTCTTTGCCGTCATGTTGGTCAGGAGTTCCTAGTAACAATTTCTTCCTTTTCCAGGTAAAGGGCAACATGAGAAAAGAGGTCTTCGAATAAAACTCTAGAGCTAAACATTAGGCAACTTTGCAGAAAACCATAATACTGTTCACCAGATAATCTGAAGTAGAATAACATTTACAACAAATTCCCCAGTTTTGCTAACCTGTAGTAGACTCTGGCTTAACATACCTCTGGCATCTTTAGTTTTTATGGCTAAAGAAATCACAACAGATAAATGTTTGTGTTTTTTTTTATGCTTTTGAAAAATAGTAATTAATCAGAGAAATTGAAATATATTAACATGTTGTTTTGGTTGTAAAATAATCACAACAAACAAACAAGAAAATACCCCCAGAAAAATAAATGTGGTTGGAAAAAATAAGTTTACATACACCAAATAAAAAGAAACATACACCTTTTTTTTACTCTTTGTCTGGAGTTAAATTATCTCAAACCTTTCTTCTTTTTATTCAGTTAGAACTACCTAAATTATTTCTATTTGCTAAACTCTGCAATGTTAAGCTGAAGAGTTACGATTTTATCCTCAAATGTTTTTACTTACTGTAAGAAAACAAAATAAATCCATCATACTTTAGAGAAATAAATACTCAAAAAATCAGTCTGTGTTTAATAATCAATATAATGTGTTTTACTTAGTAAATTTAAATACTGAAATAGACACATTTTTCAATAATATTCAAAATTATTGTAATAATAATTATATAAGATATAGTTGTATAATAACAAAATAGTAGGAGTAGTTGGAACATTTGTTCTTTAAAAAAATAAAGATTATAAAAAGAATAAAGCTTTATAAAAAACAATCATTAGAGGTTAGCCAAAAAATTGATTGGTGCGTCTTTAATAAAAATATAAACTTTGCATTTAGGTAGGTCTACATACAGACATACATAAACTAATACTGATATGTAGCTCAGAACAATGTATCAGCAAACCCTGATTTGGTAAAGACGTTTTTTTAAGGCCCAAGTTAATATAATGGAGAAAAATCTGATGTGTCAGAAGTTTCATGTTCTGAGGGAGGCAATCTTCTTTCCTTGCTCTCCAAAGAAATTTAGTTTTAGACCTGGTGGAAAAAAGATAGGAGGAACAGCATTAGGCTGTTTATAATCATGTAATTCCAGGGAAGGTACATCCTTTACAATAAACTGGAAAGTCAATTGAGCAGAAGGAGCAACAACAAGCAGCAGATGTTTCTGACTCCTTGTATGTAACGCATAGATGTGTAGATCAGGAGACGGTATATGCTTAGAAAAACACTCAAGATTTAATTGCCCTAATCAAAATCTCGATGTGTGGGGTGACAAAAGGTTATTTTAATTTGCCTGAGGCAATCACTTTGATTACATAATTGTGGTATCAAAACTGTGGCTTGCAAACTAATTTGAATATTTTAATCACAAATGCTTTAAAGCCGTTACGCGACACGTCTTAGGCCATTCAAAACGAGAACGGCACTGCACAGAAGCTGAATGAATTTTGAAGAAGATATACATTTTTAATCTAATAAGTACCAGATAAAATGATGAATAATGGAGCAGTTTGTGTATTATACCATTGCTACTGCATTCAGAACCCTATGCTCAGATTTTCTCAGATTTCATACTTGTAAGTTATTCACAGGGCAGTCATTTTCAAGTACATTCTGGTAAGCAAAAGAGATCTCTCATAATAGTTCCACTGCCATGAAAGTCTTCAGTTGTTGTGATGAAAGCTTTTATACTTTTTGAGAATAAAAAAAAAAAAACGACCACCGGGTGGAGTTGATATTATTTATAGAGGAGAATTGCTTTGGTGCTGAAATGCCATTTGCTTTCCAACACTGTAAGGAGCCAATTGGACACAGCTATACAAAAGATACTTTACTCTTTATCCTCCACTTCTAAAGAGTGGAGGATAAGTGAGTGGATAGAGTAAAAGGTAACTAGTCTCTCAGTCAATTATTTGCAATTTAAATTTTAATAAAAGCAAAAGGAACGAGGTGCAATTTGCACACAGCACACATTTGACATATTCAGCCTCCTGTTTGAGCAAAAGGTTGTTCGATATCTCCCTGACCTCTTCCAGGCTCTCTTTCAAACATTTGCCTGGGTGGTAAATCAGGGTGATGTCTGCTAAGTCTCGGTTGCACTCCCTACAAATATGGTGCCATAGAAATGCACACAAAGATGATAACTTGAAATAAAATCCGTATAGAAAGGAGGAATAAAGCACCAAGGGAACTTTTCTCAAGGGATCAGGCAACATTTCAACAGTTCTGCCCTCTGGAAAAGAACGTGAATTTCTTCAGCCGTTCTTCAAGTATATTCAAGCCAGGGTTTAGCGATGTAAAAACCTATGTATTTCATATATCCAGGCTCTTGGCTAAGAAGAAAAAAATATATATACATTTAGAGGAGCTCATAAGAAATGCAGTTTAATAGAATAACGTTTGTTAGGTTAATAAATAAGAATAAAGGATAATAAATAATGCTTATTTCCTCTTTTTAGTTAGATTTTAATGTTCACTGCACAGCTGCTGCATGTTGGATGTTGAACACAAAGACTCAAAAGTGTGAGGTCATTGGGCCAGAGACAGTCCTCGCTCTACTGCATAGACGTTCCACCTGAGAAAACACATACATTAAGAACCAACACCTGCTTTGCAGTGCTCTGCAAAGGTGTTGAAAACCCTGAACCTTTTCACATTTTGCCGAGTTGCAGTCACAAGTTTTAATTTACTTTATCGGCGTTTGATGTGATAGACCAACACAACTAATTTGGATTACTGAAGTGCAACAGTTTGTCTCTACCAACTGCGAACATCTGGAGATCGAAATGTTCACAAATTCTTCATTGCAAACAGCAAACCCAGTCAGACTGGATGAAGAGCGTTCTGAACATTTCACCACACACTCTTATTTGCTTAAGCCTGGAATGGAACTCGAAGAGTAACACATGACTATCCTTTGACCTGCACAATACCATTGTAGTTCTAACTACTGCTTAGAGTTGTCATCCTGCTGTAATCTCAGCCAGCACCCCAGCTTCAGATCCACTGTGGTCTTTAGCAGGTTCAGTTTAATCATTGTTCCTTATTTACCTCTATGTGTCTTCCCATAAACTCTGACCAACTTTCTTATGCCTACTTAAATAAACCATCCCAGTAGCAAAATGCTGCCACAATCTTTCAAGGTTGCAATCAGTTACACATTGTAAGAGCCAACGCAGTGGAAGACGAAGTTCTCTGTTGATTCAAAGGGCTATAATGCAACTAGCAGAGAGAATGAGAAATTTGCAGGACATTCTGTTTTTTGGACAAGGCTCAGATTTGCTAGCAGTGTTATGTCACAATGTCTGCCTTTCTAAGTGACATTTAGCGGTAAAAGGAAAAGAAGTTTCAACAGAAAAAAATTTCAAATTGACAAACTCCATGAATAAGGTTGTCTTTGTGGCTTCTTTAAAAGCTGCAGAAATAATAAAAAAATGATGCTGTTATGCAGCTCCAGAGGATCACCGATTGCTGGTTTCAAAATATCTCTGGCTCCCAGTTAATTATTTTCACCAAGATATAATCATGCCAATGCTGTCTGTTGTTAAATTGAATCCTTCTGATCAGTGTGCCAGTGGTCCTGCTGAAAATAATCAGTAATGATAGCAGGCCTCAAAGAGACGCATTTCTGAGGGCATGACTTGTTTGACTGTCAAGGGAGTGTGAGAGAGTGACTGACAAGCTGTTTGGAAATACAGGCCAGGAGGTCTGTTCACTGTTTGACCCATACTGCACACAATGCTGCACATAATAGTAATTCATGTCTATCATTTTGCCATCATTTTTAGCTGATAAACATTTTTTTTCATTCCAACTTTTCTTCCAACTGATTTACTGGCCTTGTCTTATTCATCTTGATTTATATGAATGTTTTATGTTTGAATGTCTACAGAAATCCCCGAACATTCTGGTTTAAGGTTAGGTAATGATAAGTATTACAGAACAGAAAACTATTTGTAAACAAACCATTACAGACTACCTACCTAGTTTTTGCTGCGCTAGCAACATTTATTTGCAATAATAGGCAGGAAACAGCCAGAGAGAAAAGCGGGGAAGTCAAGGTCCTGGGGTTGGGAATCGAACCCTGGATGGCTGCATGAAGAACTAATAACCTCCATATATGAGGCGCCCTTTCTACTTCTACACCAATTTGTGTGTTTCTAAATGTGAAATTCAATTCATTTTTGCAAATTTTCAAACAAAATGAGACAGAAAAGAGGCACTTTTAAATCAAAGGGATTAACTTTGTAAGGTTTGCTCTGTGTTATAAATGAATTAAAAATATAATAACTCATTATTTGGTTTCTGCGTTGCATCGAAGGACTTTTTCAGGGCCACACGATTTTTTTTTGACAAGAGAAAAAAAAAATGTGCTTGAAAATGCCAACCATGTAAAATTATTGTGAGCAAATCATTCTTTTAAATATGTCCTTCTGATGATTTGTGTTAATTAAGCTATGACAACCTGATCCACACAGTGTAGTGTTGGAATAGACAAAGGAACATACTGAAAGACACAGAGTATTCATTGTAGAATACTATACAAATCTAATCTATTTTTCCTTGCATTCAACTCTCTAGTAATATACTTGAACTCAGCCCTCTAACCAGCCAGTTTCTTCTGATATAGACATTTGGTTTACCCTCCAAGCCGAGTGTGTCAGTTGAACAACTGTGAAGTCAATAGTGTAATCCATCATTGAATGGAATATGATACGATCAAGAACAAATATTTCTGTATTAAAATTCCTTTGTAATTGATCTTATGTAATGACCTGTTTTCTGACAAACAAAAAATTGGGTCTCTCAGTGGTTGTGAGCCATAATTTCTTAAAAATTAACAGAAATAAAGTCTTAAAATAAAACGCTCGGAGTTGCGAAACAACAAAATTAGGGGTAGCGTTTTCAATTGATCTATTGAAATCAATTAACTTTTCAATGAAACTATTTATTAGTATTCACATGCATTTTATGAAGAATAAATGCATGAAAAAAGATATTAACTTAAAATGTACCAGTCCTTCCAGCTCCAACTTAACAATTAGCTTTGAATTTTAATCTTGTTTCATATAATATTTTTGATAGTGGTAGAGCTACCCTTACTCTGTTTAAAGATCACACTTTAAGCACAGAAATTGTATTATTATATCTCACTTGAAACAAAAATAATAGTAATGTATGCATGTAAAAAGATTCCCCTGGAAACAAACTGTCCACAAACAATAAAAAAAATATACAAGACATAAAGACAAAGTCTTCACAAAAGAACTAGTTCTCTGGAATAAAATTTGGCATGCATCTTTAAGTGTGTTCATAATCTCTCCTCTGTCTTCAGGTGTCTTAAAGACAAACTCCCAGCAGGATGTTGCCACCTGCTTCCACAGAATTTCCAATAACTGCTCAGAAAGAAGCACAAGGGGATGCCATTAGCATTAGAACCCCAGCAAGGAACTCACAGTCAGGGAGCAAAGGATGCAGGTGCAAGCTGCACCACACTGATCATAAGTATATTTGTACATGGAAACAATGAAGCAGTTGTATAGATTTTTGGATCTCTTAGTCCACAGATTTTGTTTTTTATCACTTTTGATTGAACAGGTGTTCACATCTTTCCTCAGATGGTTTAATATCTTTTGACTTTTTTTTGACAGTTTTTGTTACAGAGCGGCATTTACAATACGCGTGTATCTGTGAACACTTCTCGGAAACAATTTTTACCTGCTGAATAATGTACATCTGTTTCTGTGACCTGTACCTGGGGTTCATAAGTGATATAGACGTCAAACATCCCAACTACAAAATAAGTAGGCCAAAAATATTCAGGTTCCAATCACAGGTTTTTTAATAAAGATTTCACCCATAAATCTATTGTGTGTCACCGAGCAACTACAAATCACTACCCTCTTAGTTTTCAATTTATATTCCGACATGCTTTAATAAACATACAGCCACATGAAAAGAGGATGGAACCAAAATAACCAAAACTCAACCCTCGATTCATCCTATTATGTTGCGGCAGTGCAATCTAGGGATACCAATACAATGAGCAGAGCTGTGCAAATTCTGGATGACCCCGGCAAAATGTGATTCAAAAGGATACTGCAATAACGCATATTCATCATGCAGATAATTGCATGGCTCACACTGTCCCACATGACAAGCCAATATGACCACCGGCTCTTAATTGGGATTCTTAAAGCTATTCATATTCCAATATTCATGGCGCCCTTTCTCATTTCCTATTTAATAAATGCAACTGTTAATTGATAGTGTCACAACACAATGAAGAAGACATTTAGAGTGGCTATTTCCTAGATTAACAAAGGTGAAAGAGCATCATGCACAGTTAATGCATACTTAAAAAGTCGAGCCAAATTGCTGGAAAGTGGAGAGTGATGGCAGACTGATTAGGCCGATTATTGGAGATAAAAAGATGTAAGGGAATTGTTCTTCTGCTTGTTGACTGAATAAATGGTCGGAAAAAAAAGTGCTTTACAAAAACAGTTGTTTTAGGATTGCAGCACATTCAAAAGTTAAACTTATTCACAGTTTTCTTTTTTATTTCCATTTAGGAAATCTTTGATGAGTCATAAAATTAAGGATGACAGAATTGCTGTGTCATTTCAACAACCGCAACCCAACATTAAATTGTATTAGCTTGTAAAAGGAATGTGGCAAACAGTGACTGTGACAAATTCATGGATGCAAATGGTTTTGATGCAGTTAAGATTGCAAGTGAAAGCTCCTATTTTGTCATTTTGTCAGGTGGTGCAACTAATTTCACACATACAGAGAACATAAAACTAAATTTGTGTCTAAGAGCTAGAAGTATTCTTTTATAGTCACGAAATAACTGACAATAACTCTGTTTATGGTGTGCAACAGTATTTTTTTTAGCCTATTATGACACTTTTACTAGTATAATGAAACAAAACAATAAAACTGAATGACAAAAAGGCAAATCTCTGGTCTCAGAAATGCCGTACAGCACAATACAATAAAATGTTAAACATGATATAATGCAATATGTGACGAGTCTTTCAGAGTTGTGTTGTAGATTATGTTTTGAAAAACAGAGCCTGTACATAATTTTGTTGCAGTTCATGGTTCCATGAAATATTAGAAAAGCTTATGCAGTTAAAATGAATATGCCTGTGAGCAGAAAACACATGAGTTCATGTTAGCTTTATTCATTGCTAATGGTTATATAAGACCCTCCCACCCACATTTTATGCATGATGCATCATCATGTTCCCAAATATTTATATGAAACTAATATATATATATATATATATATATATATATATATATATATATATATATATATATATATATATATATATAAATATATATATATATATATATATACACACACAAAAAAAAGAAGTTTAATTGTGAATTAGCTATTCATGCACAGAACAAGCTTTGGTTCAGTTGAGACAGAGCAGTGACAGCCATATTGACATGAACCAGGCAAAAGCTTGATACAGTGTGAAGGACACTTCATATTGTCCCTTAGACAAAGAAAGCCCCATCCTAACCAAAGAGAAAACAGCCAACAAACATACTGTGTCTGCAAAAGAATCCAGAGCCTTTGAACCCTTTTTTACCCTTGATTTTATTGTATCAAAATAGCTAATTTCAACAAATTTCATTGAGATAAACACAGAGGTCTGCATAAATGTAAAATGGAAGAAACAATTGTCTGTGATTATCAACAATTTTGCATGTGGGGTGTGCATTTTGTATCTAGCCACCGTAAATCTAATACTTCTAAATAAAATTCTTTCTTCAAAATATAACCCACTAGTAGACAGAACTCACCTATGTGTAGTTTAACCATAACTACTCTGTGCGTCAGTGAAAGCATCAGATGTGCATTAGAAACCATTAGTCAACAAAAACATCATTAAGATAAAGGGACACCAGAGTTTGACAACATAACATGTTTGTATGTAAAAAAAATAGTAGGTAAGGAAACAGCCAAACTCTCATTTCCATATCTGGCAGGGCGGTTAATGTGTGGTGAAAGCACATATTTTGCAACCATAACCATTCATTTACTTAAAAAGTGGGGAAAAAAAATCTGGTTAGAGCTATAAAGTGTTGGTTCCCACAAAACAAACTACCTATTACGATCCTGTGTCAAAGCAATCAGTGAGAAAAAAGAAAACATCAGGTGATGCAGCAGCATCATTTCTTACCACTTTGGCTGGTGCAGGTGAATATTGTAAGTAAGGTGTAATCAGTCACAGGCGGTCTCTACTCCTAGATTCATTTTTCTGCAGCATGCGTTATCATGTAGAAATGAATTTTCAGGGACACTGTCTCACGTTCGTGTTGGTTTTTACATTCCAGCACCTTAAATAATCTGTTTGGGCTTAAAGGTGACCTGGTACTGTACCTGACACATGTTCCTCCATTGCGGCAGGGAAGGTGTTGGCAGACAGGCGGGTCACAGTTCTTGATGTTCCTCCCCTTCACTGCTTCACCCACCAGGTCAATCTCCTTTGAGTTGACCTGGAATTCCTTGATGCAGCCAATGAATCTCCTCTTTTCTTTTCCTCTCTCATCATGAAGCTCCCAGAGGGATGAAACATCCCCAAGAAATATAGGTCCAAAGGATCTCTGCAAAAAAAAAAAAAAAAAAAAAGAAAAGACAAGCAAACAAAAGTCAGAGAGCTGATTTATGTTGAAATAAATCAGTCTCTGAAGTTAGGATCAGTTTGGATATAACAGTACATAACATTTTCAATTGAGATTGATTTATATTAATATGAATATGCAAGATGAAGTCTAGAACCTACTGCTAGGTTCAACGCTAATATAATGTAGAAAAAAACACAATACTGTTAACTAAATTCACTTTCTTAATCTATTTGCACAGAATTATAATTTGGAATCCGTAAATCCATCATGTAAGCGTTTTAAGTTCTCTAAGTTAGCATGTAAGCAGCCTCATCCTCTGTAAGCAGAGGATTTGGATTTTCCAGGGTATGTTTTGACTTGTTGTTAAATGTTTAAATCAGTATTTCTCAGTTAACAAGCTGTAAAGATGTCTCACAACTAGATAGACAGACAGACAGATGGAAAAAGAAATAAAAAAACAAAAACATTACCTGCTAACTTTGATGTGACATTTAAATAGAATTAATTGTGATAAATTTCAGGAACACACAGCTTATTCTACCATAACCTTTTGCTTAATGAGTAAAATTAATTCTGCTGCCAAAAAGGAGCTACATAATTTGGAGAAATAATCCTGTTGGAGTTCAGTTAAACAAGGTTTTATTCACAGTGAGGGTTCAGGTCATGTTTTTCTTTTTAACGATATGCTTGTCCATGCTAAAGAAAATAGAACTAAACCAAAACATTATTATTGAGCCTGCCTTTATATAGCCTGGTTGAAACAATTCAGATTTTTAACAGGTTTGTGTTTTTTGATGAGACACTCAATGTTGATGTTGCATAAAAGCCACAGGAATAAAGATTATGTAGGGAATTATAGAATTAGAACTTTAAGTCCAAACCCGACGAGGAATTTTTTTCTTTAATTAACATTATGTGAATGAATAATTCATGTTGGAATGGTGCTGCCATTCCAACATGAAAACAGATGATGCTGTTTTTAAAAGTCTTGAAATAATGTTCTCTTTTAGCTAATTCTGATTTAATAACACATTGAAACTTTCTTACTGAATTATGTATTTTTTGTTTTGATTATTAGCCACTATAAATTACCACCAGTTCTCTCTTTGCATCCAGTTTCACAACAACGAGGGCATGCAAACCTTTCTTCGCACACATTTAACATCCACAACTAAAGCTACTCAGGATTTTGTGGTAGAAAGTGGAGTTCATGGTCGAATAAATTATGTCAAGTCTTCCAGGTGCTGAATTGACAAACCTGCCCCAGACCATCATGTTTAACAATCAGTTTAAATATTTCTGAAATGCTTTATTGCCATTTTTTTAAATGTAAACATCTTCCAGAAAATAACATTTTATCTTATCAGTCCACACATTTTAATATTTTCACAAACATCCTGTGGGCCATTCTTTTGTGTGTGTTTGGTTGGCTGTGGCTTTCATCTTTGAACTCTCCCATGGTTACTGTTTTTGCCCAAACTCCTTCGTTCTGTTGAATTCGAAACAGTGTTGTTAACTGAGGCATGTGAGGTCTGTGGTGCTTTAGAAGCTGTTTTGGATTCTGTTGTGACCTCTTGGATGTGGCATTGAAGTTCTCTTGGAAACCAGTCAGTAGTGGCTGGTGTCCTAACAACTGTTTTATGTTTTCTCCATTGGAGGATAATGACTTTTGGTAATTTTTTCTAGAGACCCCAAGCCTTAAAAAGTGATTTATAACAGTTTCAAAGCCAAAAGATGTCATTAACTTTGTTTCCTTTTTTTGTTTTTGAATTTTCTGATTTCTTTATAGCTATCTAATATTGAAAGATGGGTTATATGTAAGTGATTTCTTGTTTTGTGAAACTAGACTAATTGCTACAAAACTAGTTAATGACAATGATTTCATTCACTGTTTTACTTTGAGTTTTGTTATTATGAATAACTTGGGGAAAAAATAAATCTATTTGAAAATGGCCTCTTGTATTCATGCTGATTATATATATATAAAGCATGTCTGTCTGAAAGAAAAAATAAAAAAAAGTCTGTAATGTGGAAATTAGCTTTTACAGCACTGCAACTAAAAAAATAAAAATATGTTCTCTTTTAGAGAAATGAATAACAAATAATCCTCAGGAAGAAATTTAAACAAGTCAGTGTATGTGCCAAAGTTTTAAGAATGAATAGATACAATACTAGTTCATCTCCTAAATCTTTATACTTTGCTTATATTTGAATGATTTATAAGTCAATCTTAAGTGGCTCAACAAAAGTAAACCTTGCTCTTAATACTCTGAAGTATAAAAAGAGGCTGTGAACTGACTAAAAAATATAAAGATTTCCGAAAGCCAATCAGAAAAAAATGACAAACTATTTCTCTAAATCCATACAATGACTACAACAACAAATAATTTTTAGGTCACAATGCAATAGTGGATAACTACCTTTTATAAATATTATAGAACAAATTCAGTCAATATCAAAGTAAAAGTAGTAAAAAAAACACTACACATTTGCACAGCAATGTAAAGTTTAAATATGAACTTTCCTTTTGTACTCTATGTTCTCTTCCATTATAATTTAGACATTCTCAGAAATTACGCAACGTGAATTATTTCCAAATCTACGCCATATTTTTTCCACCTCTATCAAATATAACAGTTCAGTTTCATAACTGCCAGCACAAAATCTGAGCAGTCACGTCAGTATTTATGTATTTATGGTGCTTTCAAAATGTCAATTATGATTTTATGCTGCCAGTTGAGCGAAAGTGATGGACAGCTGCAGAGGAGTCGCTTCATGGAGGGACAGTGAAGTGTTGGGCCACATAATCACTGAGGGTGTTGGTTTAATGCAAACGTTTGGTGGCAAAACTGCTGCTTATCTGAAAACCCATAAAGACAACATGGATGACAGGGTTCATGGGAGCATCTATTGTACTGTCACCACAAGGCTAGGAGTCCTGAGAGTATCTGTAATAAAGCGTAAGAGTCAAATAAACTAAGCTGCGACGCTGGAAAACCTTTACAATGAGCAAAGCTTTATTTGACTGATACAATCAGCAATGAGCTGCTAGAGTTACATAATGACAGTGGGGTGCAGAATGAATTTATGGCCCCTGCAAGTGTGTTTACCATGTTTATGAGACGAGTCCATTCGAAATGCTCACTTATGCAATATTCATGACTTTGTGAGTGGACCAACAGCGACTGAGTTCATGAGAGCCATATGCTCATTTCTGAATTTTGTTTTAAAGTAGCGCTTTTGGCTGTACTGAATTAATGTTGCATGGTTAAACAGTTATCTTCTGTACAAGAAGATTTAATACATGCAATAAACTGGGAGACATAGCAGATACTTTCACATACAAGGTCTTTCATGTTCTTGGAGCAAAAACCTTGATTTCAGTACTATAATGGGAAAACACCGTTTAGGGAGACATTTTTCTTCAACAGTGACCTCAAAGACAGGTCTTTCACTCTATCAAGTGAATTGGAATTTTATTAACATGGTCACCGTGGTTACAGTGTATATTACATCTTTGGATTAATCCAGTTTTACAGTTTAGTAAACAGTTCCATGCCATTTTTGAATAAAAGAATATTACCATAGATAAGACAGTCCAATGTACAGCAAATATATTGTGATACCAATATTTGTGTGAAGATTATTATTACCAAGAGTATCATAATTCTTTCACAAAGCTATCATAAGTTCAGACTTTGTATGCCAGATACAGTATGAAGCCTGTCAATATATGTTATAGATAACCAGACCTGATAAATATCATAGTTTTAAAGATGCTGACAGCTATAGAGAGTTAAAAAAAGTTTCTATATTACAACTAATATTAGCATTGACTTATTTTCTCATGTGGTGCAGCCCTGGCCAAGAGACATGTGACAAGTATAATGATTCTGTGACAGTGGTAGAGCCAGTTCGTGAATAAACACTTGGAACTACTTGTTCTCTGAAAGCTTTCTATAAACATTAGTAACAAAACCAGGTAAGGGGCTTCTTTCAAATTGTGAATAGGCTGTCCTTTTAAAGTGCATTTGTAAACATACTGTAAAAAGCTTTCACAAGTAATGCAATACAATAAATCACTGTCGAATTAGAAATGGATATAACTCCAATCTGAATCGGACTGTGTTTGAATCTGAATGGGGAGAATTATAGAATTTTGAAGAGAGTTAGATTCAATATAACTGGGCGTAATTTAAACTTGTGTGCACTGTGAAGTGAATGTGATCTCAGGATGAGTATTTGGTGGAAAGTGAATTCCTTGATGCAATCTGCAGGGCCTACATAGATATTTTTTGTGCCAGAGAAGCACTGATCAGAAAACGTGTGGCTGATTCTTGATTTCAGATTTTGTAAATATCACAAGTTCTCCTTTTAGCTTAAATGAAAATTTATAAGATATATATGATAAAAAGTGAATTGTAATATTGCAGAACTGTATTTCTCTGCCTCACTGGAAATCTAATGTAGTAAAATCCTTCAAATTATTATTAGACAGCTGCATCTGTACAAATAAAACTTAACAAAAAATGAGACATCTCAAATTGAGGATGCTATTTTTTTACAACATTCTTTTAAATGAATGACAGCTTTGATAAATTAAATATTGTAGAGTAAAAATAATTAACTGTCTTTCACAAATGAAAATTTGTAGGAAAATCACTTTCCTTTCTGCAAGCTTCTGTTTTTAAAACAGCTTAGCCATCTTAAAAATACCTAGTCATGGGCTTTTCTTTCAGTAACAATTTCCACACTAAGTGTATTGAAATGTAAAAGATTGATTTGTATCAACTTTTGACTAAATGAAATTATGTATAGTTGAGATGACATTTAATGTTAGTATTATGCAAACAAGCTGAATTAAGGTGAACTTGCTCAAAATGACTAGAATGCTATTTTGCATCATATAAATAAAAATTAGATGAAAACATAAAACAATGGTTATGTTTTGACAACATAACCATTCTATTTATGAGTGGACTCAAAGAGATATTAGATTTATGTGAAATATAAATCTATATAAATCTATAAATCTAATACCAATATAATATTGAATATTATTCCAATAAAATGCCATTAATGTCATTTTGTTGAGTACTCAACCCATTGTCACTTCTTCACATCTATATACTGTGGTAATCTGAGCAAGCAAAGGTTATCTGTTATTCTACTTGCTAATTGCAACATAGATAGTGCTCCTGTAATTAATGAATGTGGGATAAGTTTAAGGAAAATTTAAAAAAAAAGAAAAAGGAAAGAAGATGTGAAAAAAAATCATAGCATCTCAAATTAGAAGACCATAAATCATGCTGAGGGAGGGGGCATGCTGAGCCAGTGGGAAGGTTGAGTCCCTCTCTGTGCCTTTGAACGAGAAAAACAAAATAATAAATAACATATAGAGGAGTTATAGGTGAAATTAATGAGCCACATCTGATTATTGAGTCTGAGCTATCTTAATGGTGCTTTTATGTCTTCTAACTTTGATCATTTGTGGGAAATATAACAGGTGCACCTACTCTTAACGAGTATTGGATGTTACTGGGCTGCTTTTGACAACACAAGGGCAACAAAGAAACAATTCATTGTTTTGCTGTCTTGAGTTCAGTAGGTCAGTTGTTTGAACAAAGCCACTGTTGGCACAGAGATGGTGGCAAAGTTCAGTAAAAACAAAACAACAACAACAACAAAACCCCCCAAAAACAATGCAGTCGCTGTTTCAGCTGCTGCCAGTAAGCATCATCTGTTTAATCAAATATGTGAGAGTGTATATTCCCAGGTTGCTCTCCAACATCAATGCTTTATTTGTACCTCCTGATCATCACAAGGCATGGTAGAATAAGTGAGGCAGTGATAACTTAGTTTCACCTTAAATTCACCTGATTCAAGAATAGGTAGGTCATGTGCTAAATAAAGCTAATACAAAAAACCCACAAAACTCCATTGTGGATAAGTGCAATGCTTCTCTAATGCTTTTTCCCAATTTTATTAAAGATTTATAAATAATCTTTAGTAAAATTAGTACTTGTGCTCACAAAGCTTGGCCATGTTAGGACAGGAGTACCTTGGACAAAACTGAAGTTGTAAAGTTAACATGCACTCTAAGTGAAGTAGGATTATTCCTGGAATCACTGGATTGTTTTCAATGTGAGACCAGGATTCAAGATGATTGTGGCCTCTGTGAAAATCCCTTTCATTTGACCAACAAAAAACCCTCTAAGGAACATCCACACCTCACTGAATTTTAGGTTTAAGAACAAGTAAGACAGTTATGTTCAGTAATAATTCATCAGTGCATGACATTCTGATTTTATATTCCTGAACACACTCTGAATGTACAATAGAAAATTTGTATATTTTCAGTGAAGCTGAGAGACCCAGCTTTGTAACTTGTGGCTGTTTTTGAGAACTATACTGTTATGTGCTTTCGGCACATTGTATTTATTTCTGTCTATTTTTTCTCTTGGATCGTTTCGTATTGACTTTAGTCGTATGATTTTTTTGTTGTTTAATATACTTTGGATAATTCTTTCTTTTTGTAATTTGTTCCCCTTAATTTGTGACACTGTTGTACTGTCTATAAATAGGCTGGGTTGCACCATGTAAAGGGCGACGCCCACTCCCAACAACCACCGAGGACGGATGCGCTCTGACATGGTGTGCACGTCTCCATACGGTAGTTTTTTGTTAGCCATTTGTTTGGTTGCTATTTTTTTTGTTTGTTTTTTTTCATTGTGATTTTGACCTAGTAGGAGCGGTTGTCCTGTTTTCAATTTTTCCCTTGCAGTAGTTTCTTTTTTCTTGTAGTCCGGTACTAGTAGGGGCTTCGACGGCCCTGTATAGTGTTGGCCCCCTGCTGTACCGTTTTGTTCTTTTTGATCAGCTCACCAGGTCCAACTTCCTGTTTATACTTTGGGATTTTTGTTTTCTTTTTTTGGGACACGGGGAACTGAGGATTTAATTCTCTCTTTTCCTTCACAGGAAATCAAAAGAAGCTGAACCAAAAGAAAAAGGTCAAGAGAGTTTTGAAATAAAAAATACTTTTTGAATCCTCAATTTTGCCTTCGAGTCCTCAAATATTTTGTGCCCTTTGTGGACGTAACATATACTATAAAGATTTTTTAAAAATTTTGTAGCAGAAAATAACAACAGATAAGCTAAAATCTGTAGAGCATTGATAGGTCAGTTTTATAGAAACTGACTGGAAATTCATTCCTAATATCTCTGGTTGCTGCATCACTATTGCTTACTCATGCAATAGTGAGTAAGCATGCATGCCATTTATGCATGGAAGTTATAAATGGCAATCAGCAGTCTATGATAAACCTCATAGAAAGCCAAAGAGAGATCCGGACATTAAGGGCAACAGTTGATGTGATTGAAGGCAGGTAAGCATACCTCTGACACAGGGTGAGACACAAGTTCCTCAAGATGCTGTGTAGTGCCATTATCTGCAGCAATTTCAATCCGACATGACCCTCCTTGTTTGCCAACAGGAAGGCTGAATCTGTTAAGAAAAAAATCAGTGAAAGAGATGAGGTGATTCAGAGAGTTAGTAAGTAAGGTAGATCCAAGCAATATCTGCGATTCGCAATAAATCCAGCATAGCATGAAAATATTCTGATGGCGAGACAGACAGCAGTCACAGTAATGGGGCTGCTAATGTGACTATTGAGAATATACCATAAACTGACTAGGTATACATTACATACAGTTTTATGAGGATTTTTATGCAGTGGTAGATTGGCTTGGGTGCAATGATGCGCTTATATCACTCCCCACCAGCCAAAACCCAGGAGAGATGACA
Source organism: Gambusia affinis (assembly GCF_019740435.1). NCBI lineage: Eukaryota > Metazoa > Chordata > Actinopteri > Cyprinodontiformes > Poeciliidae > Gambusia > Gambusia affinis. The sequence goes on from NC_057880.1 coordinate 16,438,873, forward strand.
AAAACAGAAGATGGTTTGGATGCAGGATTTAAATAAAAAAAGAAGCATCACAATAGGTTTCTGCTCAGCACTGCAGTGATATACTTTAAATCGCTGTGCTCCTTTGAAAAATATGAAATTTACATAAAGAGATAAGCAGTCATTAGCATGCACATTTACATGATAACTGAATGACACACATTGCCACGCCAAATAAAACAGGAGTTACATTAACATTACTAATAATTACAACAGTCATAAATACATAAACTAATCAGCCTCACAAAGACATGCAAAATGCAAACCTTGGTGTAAGAGCTTTATATGTCACTCAGGATTAATTAATGATAAAAATGAGGGCAAAAACCATATATGCACAATAACCCTAATGAGAAGGAAGACAATTTTGTCATTTGACCTGCTGGGACTCTCTGGGGAAATATACAGTTGCACTAGTCATTAATGTTGTAGCCATAATGTTAAGTAGCTGGTCTACTTGTGTCATACTCCAACATTGGCAAAGTCAAGCACTTCCCTCTCCTCTATCCATCATTGGTTTATGCTGGCGCTATACAATCATGGGCTCTCTATATTGCGACAGGTTGCATATGGACTTCATTGTTCATATAAACTTGATTATGTGCTGGGAAGTAATTCACATGAGGCACCTTCATTCTACAAGTTTATGCAGTGCCTGCTGCTTAAATGTGAGATAAATGACAGAGCAGATCTCAAACTTGTTTACACCTCTAATGAAAATCCAGGATTTTGTGACTTTAAATAAAGTCACAAATTCAAAACCTCCAGTTAATTGATTTGACAAATATCATATAAAACTAAAGGGAAAAGTTGCATTTGATAAAAAAATGTGTGATTTAAAACTACATAAAACTACAACAACCTGGTTGCACTAGAGTGCATATACATACATTGATACTTTGAAGGAGCACTTTATGATTCTGGATTCTGGCTGTAGAAAATTACAAAACTTTAACTTCTTGTTGACTACTGCAGTAAATTCACCTCTGGTCAATCGCCTAGAAGTTGTATGTTAAAGCCTAAAATTTTTAATTCCTCCAGAAGATTTAGATTGATAACGATTTTCCTTCCACCTAGAAGTGTGTTGATTTATAAAAGAGAATAATAAAACTATTTCTGCTTAAATTTTATCAAAAAATGTCATGGCAAAAATTGTTTAGATTCTTCCCAGCAACCAGGCTGTTGCAATTTCTTTTTCCTTTTAAAATTTTCCTCCCAAAACAGATTAGTTTATGAATTATACGGCACAGGATATGTCACAAGAACAGTGGAAAAAGGTTTGGAATGAAAACTTGACATTTTAACAGGGTTATGTACACTTTTGAGAGCTGCTGTATGTCACCGAGCTGCTAATTTGACTCTGCAAAATTGACCATCCGGCTGTTTGTGACTGGCTGAGTGTTGATGAGGACAAAGCCTCAAATGTGTATTTTAATAGCCAGATGGAAACAATAAGGGCAATCGCCCTCCTGTTAATTTGAAACAGCCTTCCAGGACACCTCCCTGAGGCCATCCCCCACACACAACCTCAGGTAGGACTAATTACAACTATGGAAATCACAAGAGCTCTTTTGTACACACATATCTGGATGCGCACATATATTCCTGCACACATGTTTAAGATTGAATATGTGAAATGCAGCCTAATGTCCAGAGAAAAGGGAGAAGAGAAACATTACTATCCCCAGGGTGCCTGGTCTGTTTCTTCTGTCATTCTTCATACATTACCATAACATTAACAGATTGGAAAGATATTGTAGAAAAGTATATCTTCCTCATAGAAATTCAAAAAGCAAGATGATAAGGTGGAAATGAACACATACATGTCATAAGTACACATTTTTGTGAAGCAAAAAGAACTGTAGAAAAGTATAAAAAAAATCCTAGAAATATTATTAAATGTCTGTTACTGAAAATGTTTGATGCATATTTTAGTGGTTTGCTCAGTGGGGATTATTTTTTTGTGCCTGCTATTATTCCAAAAAAACAGTCACTGCCTAAACAAATAGGATGATGTCTCCTGATGAGCTCTTGTCAGCACACTGACTGCTCCACTCAGCTAATTTACAATGGTCTGGCTCTAAGGAAAACATGGCTATTTATACAGATAACTATTCTAGTCTTTTTAGCCAGACAACTAAAACTATTCCTTATGGGTTCAAATTAACATCACAAACAGTACAAATCGCACAATGGATGAGGCCTTCCATATATATGAATGAACGAGAGGGAAAAGAGGCTTTTAATGGAGAGATTAAATCATCTGGAACTGGGTTTTCTTTGCTCTATTCCACTGCTTGGTCTCAAAGGATCAACAGGAGAAATATCCCAGCTTCAAATAAACAAACAAAGACATGTAAATATTTTATTTTCTCTAGGCACACAAAACCTCAATGTGATGGAAAGCTTTTTTACATCCTCAATCATCATTTATGCATTTGTTCATCTGGCTAATGATCTAATCATAAGCAATTTGTCATCTCTAAAATTTTCATTTAGACTCCGGGTGTGTGACTAATTCAGGGCAGGAGCATTTCTGTAACTTTCAGGAGCATAACCTCTGAAATATTACCTGCAATGTTAAGGGACCAGGCGATATTTTCAGCACTGCACCTTTACGCAAAGGTATTTATTAAACCTGAGGTGGGCGTTAGTCTTTCTAATCAAATGTGCCTCCTTCACAGTCCCCTTGCAGAAAATTAGCAATGAGGGAGAATCATCATTAAAATATTACTACTGCATAAAACATCTGAAAGTATTGGCAACAGATGGCAGTAAAACATCATGCAGCACACTGGTGCCCTTGCAACATATTTCTCTGACTGATGGGCTTTGGTGACACCTTTTCAGCTGTTTATTATTCTAAAAATATTATATATTCCTAAAAACCAACATGGTAAATTTGTAGTATTCTGATAGTTTTGCGTTTAACCAATACGCGACTATTATGTTTGAAGTTAATAGTGCTTACTACACCCTTAATGTTTATGAGCAAATTAATAATTACTGACTCATATGTTATACATATATGATGAACACAAATACCACCTGTTACCATGCTTTTAGTTGTAGCAGAACAGCCTGAACAGTTACATAAGAAGACAAAACAAAAATCACCCTTCATATGGTTAATATTCATTACTTATTAAATTCTCCACACCATCTAGCACAAACCATCAAGAGGGAACAATTTTGGGGGAAAAGTTGAATTATTTTTTTCAAAGTATTTTCAAACATATATCAGAGCAACATCTGCACTTTCAGTGCATGTAATCTCTGCTCTGGCTATGGTGCAGTGGTGCTCTCACACGCAGCACTGCAGCATTTGCTGCATAATTTGTGCTGTGACCGGCAAGCCTCAATTAATTTGGGCAGTCTGTGTTCTATCATTATATCTTTGGCAATTCAATTAGACAGCACACAGCAAGGCTCTTGGCATTGTGGGGGTTCACAAAACAAAACTCCAAGTGAGCAGGCACGGCTGCCGACTGCCTCTCCAGTGAACCTTTTAAGAGGAGGTCTTGTCAATAAAACACTGAATACAGTGCAGGCAATAAACACGCCTTACTCTGATCTGGCGTCATGCTGAGTGGATGTGTGTTTGAAAACAAAAATGCTCTATATTAAGATCAAGTGAATACACAATATGTCATTAAGTCTAATGAAACTTTAAAGCAACTGAAACACAGTGTAATAACGATGTGCTGTTTGTGTATAAAAACAAAAGGAGTAAGACTGTTTATCTTTTAAGAGATTTATTAACTTCTCTGTACTAAGAAATTATTGACTTCTAATTTAAGTTACCCCAAACCTTATAAACTCACAGACTGAAAAGCAGTGAAGACATGCATCAGCTCTCCATTGTCAGCTCTCCATTAAGGAGTTTGTTATTGAACAAGCTTACACAGATTATCAGGTATTTTTTGAAACAGGCTGGACCTGAACCTGGTAAGCAGGATTTCTGTGGCATTAATTTAAAGAAGTCAGACTCCTGATATGTCCTAAAAATGTCTTTTCAGTTTTTTCCCCTCACAGCACATGCCTGTTTTCCTTCTCTTACAGCGGCTGTTGCTATGCGACACTCACACCCACATGTGCATTTTTACATTGAAAACTTACTCAATGGTCAATGAACAGCAGTAGTAAATAACAGAATTCCATGGGTAAATTAAGTGTGCGGGCTATTTAAAAACTGGTCAACAAAATGCTTGATATCACTCAGTTTAAATTAACATGGATGTGTTGTCTTGTAGGAACATGCTGTTTCAGGGGTAATAAGACTTGAGCCAAGGTTTGAGGCTCTAAATAACAAAAAGCTATTACTGCAAACCTAATGGGAGTCTGTAAAGAAATACATTTACCATGCAAGGAGACTCTAATGACAGAAGAATCTTTATAATTGGTGCCTTTGGAACTTGACTTGTCGTCTGTAACAAGTAAAACTTTCAGGGCTTCTTTGCTTTTGCTTCATAAATCATTTACTAATATTAGATTCTGCTGATTGATCAGCAGATGCATGTGGTGCCTTTTAGGAAGACGACAATCCCCACAAAAAGCTGTCTTCAACAGAAACTCTCCAAATATAATATGAATGCAGTCTTCCTATACAGTCAAATCATTTTTGATTTCACAAAGAATAAATATGTTGGATGCTGAAGAAAGCTACACTTGGAATTGGTTAAATTTTAAATAAATTCAATTATATTTCAACTCATTTTAGTTTAAATTGGTTTCAATTCAAGTCAATTCAATTTAGTTTGACCCATTGCAATTCTATTCAGTTTAAATCAATCCAATTCGATTTAAGTTCCAGTTTACTCAGAATTCAATTCAATGAACATCAGCTTAATTCATCCATCCATCCATCCATCCATTTTCTGAACACCCTTCGTCCCTAATGGGGTCGGGAGGGTTGCTGGTGCCTATCTCCAGCTGTGTCCCGGGCGAGAAGAGGGGTTCACCCTGGACAGGTCGCCAGTCTGTCGCAGGGCAACACAGAGACATACAAGACAAACAACCATTCACACACACATTCACACCTAGGGAGAATTTAGAGAGCCCAATTAACCTGACAGTCAGGTTTTTGGACTGTGGGAGGGAGCCGGAGAACCTGGAGAGAACCCACGCATGCACAGGGAGAACATGCAAACTCCATGCAGAAAGACCCCGGACATTCTTGCTGCAAGGCAACAGCTCTACCAACTGCGCCACTGTGCAGTCCACTCAGCTTAATTCATTCCGATTTAATTCTGCCAGTCCATACAGTGCAAAATAAAAACAAAATTAATGCAAAAAAGAAGAAAACAAACAAACAATAAATAAGCCCAATTAAAATCCAATTGTGTTCATTTAATTTGCAGCCTGGATGACATTTAACAGTCAGAGCAAAAAAATCAGACAAATTTGTGAAAAAAAATGTCTACCCAATAGAATTTATCCTTCTAACACTTTAAAATCTGTTCACTACAGTAACATTGCTGATTTGTAGAAGTTTATTTATCCGAATAAAATATAAAGGTTAATATACAAATGTATGATTCAAATAAGTTGTTGGGTATAATATACTTGATCATGTTTTACAGTTGACAAATAAAAACAGATTGATTTATAATGTGATACAGTCCATGAAGTCTGAAGAGACTGTGAAGAGCTTAAAGCTCATAGCTGAACTTATTCAGTGTCTTCAATTGCAGTGGAATTGAAGACACTGTGTCTTTCGGTGCTTTGTGACACTGAAAGACACAAAGACAAAAAGTCAAGAGAAAAGAAGCAGATGGTCTATAGAGCCGTAACTCCAAATTTCTAATGAGCTTCTCACTGCAAGGTGAAGAAATAATAGAAATTGGGCTTACTCACAAATATGCACTCATGTAGAAATAAGGGCTCAATGTTTATGTGCACAATTTCATTTTGAAGTATCAAAATGTGGCATTTTAAGCAAATATGGCAGGTCATATAAAAGAAAATTAATAAATCTCCTGTTTCTAATAAAGACGTGGTTCCATCACGCAGTCGAAATATAGTAAATAACAGCCTGGCTTTTCATTTAAAGAGATAAAAGACTCCATTCCTTTGACTGCCGAGAAATAAAGGAGGCTGAATAATCATATCTACCAGGGACTCGCATGTGACAAGAGAATAAATGTGTTCCAGCAGAAAGCTATGTATCATCCTCATTGATCCCTAACTGTGTGTATTAAGAATGAAAATTACTCTAGCAGTGAATGTCAGGCACAACAGGTTTCAACCAAATAATGGACGCAGGCTCACAAAATGACCAGGGGAGCATTTGGAGTCTGCCACTCTGGAAATTTAATCTTTGCAGTATAGCCCCAAAATGTCCCTGAAGAAAAGAAAACTTCCCGACATCAAAACGCTAGCCAACAGCAAACATGTCCTCCCCAAATGAAAAATGACACAGCCTCCCCCACCCCACAGACTCCTCTCTGTGAATTGATATGACAGCACAGAGCACTTCAAGAGTGCTCTTTTTTCCCTTGTCAAAGGTAGTGTCTTTAAACTAGTTTTGTTGAAAGTAAAGCCAAACACACAAAAACACAAAATTTCTGTAGAAAATTAATGTAATGTAAAGCTGTTGTGTTGCGCTTCTTTCCATTAGTATCAAGTTTCCTACATTGCCTTGAGAAGATATTCATGTAGTTCTTTAGCAGTTGCAGCTGGCCAATAGAGAGCAATAATGTCTTGAAAAAGACAAAAAAAAAATAGTATATATATATATAAATTAAATAATAAAATTAAAAAATATATATATTGAAATATATGGATATATTTTTTTGTTGTGCAAGATAAACATTTTATAGTTCATAATGAGTAAACTGAGTGGTGACATATTTCCGCCCTGGGGCACAAAACTCTTTGGCCAAAGACTCATTAAAATTTGCTTCAATACAAGAGATATGACCATTCTGGGGTGCCCCTCTCCTGCGCCCAGAGTTGAATGCAGTTTGTTTTGCATCTCACCATCCTCCTGCCACTGGGCCGACGGTGGGGCTGCCTGTCATAAAATTCGCCTGATTGACAGATCGCGCAGTGGGAATTGGAGACGATCGACTAGAGATGCCAAATGGAGCAAGAGAAAGTAAATAATTCAGTCAAGTCACTTTAAACAATACCTTTTGAGAGAAGAACATTTTAAGAGAAGCCAGAGGTGAAAGAGCTGGGATCGGATCAGCCAAACATCACAACAGGGCTTAGCTAAGTGCATGTAGCGAGGCTGATGCTTTACTCTGCTTTCCTTGCCTTCTTTTTCAAACATTATCTGACCCAGCATGGATTAAGACACATATGACTGATGAGGTGAGTAAGAAGTTAAATGTGCGGTGTAGGTCATTACAATGTTTTTCATCATAGTAGTGCTGTATTGTGAAAAAGTGGGGAACACACCATAGAAGAGGCCCTATATAATATAACTGTCAACTTTTTCACAGGTTATATGAATTTGCATTGTTGCTCTGGGTTGTTGTTAAGTTTTAAGCAAGGACCATAGTGGCTTTCTTATAAAGTTGAACAAATCTGCTTTCACTGCCTACTTTCATGTAATAGAAACCCAATATTTCTATGCAGATCGCAATATTAACAAATATTAAACTGGGAATGTACTAAATACCAGCTGTGCTCATTTTATCAGTAGTCTTGACACTGAAATTCATTTATATTGCAGCTGTTTGAACTGTTCTTTCACAATTCTGTTTAGTGTCACAACAGATTAAATATTCACAATGTCTTCTATGCCTTTGTTGCGGATGATTAGCAGAGAGGAGTGCTTTAGCACTGCTGAATACTGTTCTTGTAGCCAAAAAACAAATCCTACTGGAAGAAAAAACTAAATTCCTTCATAGTTTGATGTCTACTTTTGGCTGTATTTTTTTTCTTTCACAAAAATTTCATAACTTTTTGTCATAAAATAAACTAAAAAAGTAATGGGAGTATGCTATAATGATACTTAGCACTTTTAAGAACCACCTTTTCCCATTTCACAACACTTAATGTTGCACAGTGGGGGTGTACTTATTTCTTCATACTGATAGTGCTGAATCAGTGCAACACACCACTTGCTAAGAGTACAGAGTGAATAGAACATCTAACAGTGGTTGTTCAAAAAGCAAAAGGCAAATGTTTTCTCTTTCTGGTGTCGTGTGCCAAGTAAAAAAAAAAAAAAAATGCCTGGCTTATGTATGCTTAAATGCATTTACTGCCCTGCAACACACAGATGCTGACACCTGCAAGTTACCAAGGCTGTATTCAGTGTTGTCAACTCCTAGCTGAGGAAAGTAGGTATTTAGTGCTCAGACAAATACCTCTGATGTCACACGCTCATTTGCATATGAATCAAAAGTGCTGAACATATCAAGAATAAATAGAGCCGCCAGAGCTCTGCGGCAGTCGTTCTCAGATTTCCCCAAGCAGCTCCCGCTGCCCCACAGTGATGAGCCATAAGCCAGTGTGCAAACCACAGAGATGAAAGATCAGTTGTGCAGGGGAGAAGCATTGTTCATCAGGCTTATGTGTAAGAGATGGGAAAGAAGTGTAGGTGGATGGAGATCAAGATCAACATGTCAAATTGTGCCAGATCTTTATGAGCCAAGTCATTTCTTTTGTATTGTGAGAAGATTGATTCATCTGTGATTTTGATGTTAATACAAGAAATATGTTTTAAAGAAAATGAGTCAAATAATAGCAAGTATTGTGAAAAGGCAAATATTATGAATATTTTGATAAGTTTCTGGTAAAGTATGTGTTATGTAAATTACATTCAGAAAATGCCTAACAAGAACCAGTTATATTACTTAAACATATTGGTGTTGACAAGAACATATCAGATCCTTGACAAGAAAAAATATGAAATTCCTGCCCATAATGTACATTGTCTTACAAAAACAAAATGTACCCTTATACATTTTTCCTATTTTCTCACATTCAGACTACAAACTTTATTGATGTCTGGATCGCATGCCATCTTTGATTAAACAATTAAATCTAGAGTTACTATAGTTATATTAAAAGGTGAATCTGATAAATATAAAGAAATGTAATATAAATGTCTTTCAACTTATTCTGAAGTTCAAGTAGATCATGGAGAATGTAATTTATTCAAAACACACAACAGTTTTTTTTTCTGTTAATATTACATTGCTACTTGGTTTTACAGTAATCATTTCCCACTTACTATCATGAATGAGATTATAAATTAATTAATCTAACCAGGCGACTTAGAAGCCCTAAAGGTTTTGCAAGTCAAAGCAAGTCAGACCTCTGAAGAACAAATAGATCCATGGCTCAATGGTCAGTAAGTTTTGAATACCTATGTTTTATTAGCCATGTTTCTAATACTGTTGAAGCTGAAAAGATTATCTGTTTTTTTGATTTTGGTTTGCCATTTATATAGTGGCAAACATAAATATAAACACAATTGTTGTGTTTATATTTAAACACATATTTTGTGAATCAAACTCAAAAGGAATCAAACATCATACCGGATTAGGATCGACATCCATCTGTTATTATTGATGCTCTTGTCAGCAGCTGCATATAAAACACTGGTGCCCCCACAGCCAAGCTGAGCAATGGGGCGTCCATCTTCAAGGGACACATGGAGGAACTGATCCCCAAAGTTCTGCTCCTGAGCTGAAACAAGAAGAACATAGAATTTGGAAAAAGTTTGAGTTTTGTTTTTTCTATTCCTAAATTCAGCATATGGACAAAAAACTTAAATATAAATGACTTTGAACTAAACTGAGGCCCTAAAGTCAGTCCCTTCTGTGCGTGATGCCAAAGAGAAAGAAAGAAGATTCTGAAGAAATTAGTTTTGTACTAGAGAAAAAGTTTTGGCTTATTATAAAAGAAAGACAATAAAAGCAGAAGTAGATCAAGTCTGACCTTATCAGATACGTCTGCCATCCTATGGCTAGACCCCTATTTCAATTATTTAAACACAGATTCTTTACATATTGCATCAATGTACCGATAAAATAGAGGATGTTGAGCACAAGGTCATACTTGTGGAGATCAATAACCCTCACACGAAAACCTGAGGGAGGACTCCTGTCTGCTAACAAATACCATCTCACAGCCAATAAGCTTGCCTCTCTCTAGACAGAAGCTTATCAAGAATCTTTCACATTGCTTTGACCTCAGCAACAACACACACAAGCCAATGGCAAAACGTTTCCTCCCTTGAAGAATAAAACCGCAACATGGAACTGACCCAGACCTGAGAAACTGTAAAATGTCAAAAGCTCTGTCTGCATGCAATGCTATGTTTATTTCTTAAAATCAATTCAGTTCAATTTAGTTTATTTGTATGAGGCCACTGTGTGACAAAAGTCAAAAAATTCAGCTGCGACACGATTCTTAAAAGTAACGGTAACCCCCTCCTTCTCCAGTACATGAATAAAGAAATACAGACAGGAATCTGCTCAAAGGGCAAAGAGAGTTCATTTGAAAAAGTCTGGAAATACAATCATTTATTCTCTCTAAGGGGTAGATAAACTTTTGATGGAGCCACTGGAAAAGGAAGACTGATCTATTACAAAAAGCTGTTTAGAAAATATATAGGTGTATTTTCTGCTGTATAAATGCCTCTATACACAGTCAGAGAGCTCAACACAAGCCAGATCCCTTCAAAATCAACATTATAAGAAATAAATATCATGTCAGAATTTAAAATGTCCTGGTAGAAAGTTGTTAACTTGAGACAACACCGCAGACAACATGACTCTCCAAATTCTGTGTCTGTGTGGTGACTCTAGATGCTGTTACTACAGCTGGTGTCCAAGCCTTATCTCCACCAAACTCTCAAATGAGCTTTGCTTCACAATCTTCTCAAGGCTGCAGTTATCCATGTTACTTGAGCAGGATTTTCTGACCATACGTCTTCCTTCTACTCAACTTTTTTACTTGCAGACCCTTACAGCAAGTAAGGAAAACTTTTACAGCTCTTTGTGAACGTTCTTTAGCGATGATCATTTGCAGCTGGACTGGATGGTGTTAATGGCTTTGTGTTGGACACCTGTCAAGTGAGCAGTAATAAACATATATATATTTAATATTTATATTCATATTTAATATTCTAATATTCCAGGAGGGAGAGAGGGGTTTGGTTTTTATAAGCTGTAAGTTATAACCACTTATGGTAAATAAATAGAAATAGATCCTTGAATTACATCAAAGTGAGTAAGAAATCTACAAGTTTCACTTTTTAAATGGGACTCTTAAAATACTAAAACTCAGGTTTTTTATCATTCTAAATCATGACATGAACTGTATTTGCACTCTGTGTCCAGCAGAGCTCTAACTGTCTCTGAGTGGAGAGCTTCATGACATCTGCTTTCAGTCTGGATTTTTAAACCACTATGTTCTCGATGATAAAACAATGATATGACCACTGACAATTTATTTAGTCATTTGTCAGATATGTAATCTTTATTGTCACAATACTTTATTGCATGACATAATTCCTGCAAAAAAGTAATTGCAATTTGAAAGTGTTAGACAGCTTTATGCTCCTTCATAAACTACTGTGGTCTTCATAAGGGAGGTAGAGGGAACATTCACACCAGCCCCAGACTGCTATCTGAACAGACAGGAACAAATGCATGACAATGTTAGAATGCAGGTCATTGAGAGAGACTCAGACAGAAAGGGAACCTGTACCTCTTGTCTCGCAGTGAAGGAAAACGTGGCTACAGGGCAGGGGACTGAGCAGCAATGCTGCCCTGTTAGAGAGACCTTAAATGTTTCTGTGTTTCCAACAAGGCCTATAGGGGATATTTCAGCTGAAATAGAAGAAGTGACAAGGGAGTACTAGTCCAGAGAGAGCTACTGAGTAGGCGCGAAGTAGACCTGTTTGATTTTCCAAAGACAACAGGGTTAGAGCCACGAATCTCAGGAAGTAGGCTGATGTTGCGAACTAAAAATAGTATGAAGGTGTGTGGGCTTGACAGCCTTGTGTCTTAGCAGTATGCATGTCATCTATGTTGAGGTCCTGTAATGGCATGGGTGGGGGGTTTAGACATCAGCAAAGAAACCAGCTTCTACGCTAGATGTTTAAAGGCAGCATGGTAACCGAGATGAAAATGAAGGGGATCAATACAATCCCCATCTCTTTATGAGATAGAGGCTGCTGTTAGCTTAACATGTTTGGTCCTCCACATTTTCCAGTCTGCAATGCTGCTAATGACACACTAATAGTGAATGTAATGACTTTGTGTTCCAAAATTTCCATGCATGGTTCTACTTTGTAAATAGCAATTTGCAATGACATTTGACCATTTAATTGGTCGAAAAGTACTGGAACTTGTGCCAGCAAGGGATAAGATTACAGACGATGTCTCTTCTTAATTGCACACACATACTCTGTTTGCAGACTGAACCGAAGGCTTCTACTTCTTTAAATGAAAGAAAGAAAGCACTACATCTCAAGGACTTTAAACATTTTAATGAATCCTAAATAAAAATTTATGTATGGGAATTGTTTGTGATACAGAAAGGAATAGACAGTGAGAAATTTAATTCACCTTGAAAACTAAGGGAGAATGAGCCATAATGCATAAATTATGGTAATAATTCTATTTACTGCATCCAACATCAGAGAAACGAGCAGAAGAAACACAAACTGCAAATTTTAAAGAAAAGAACAAACTAATGTTAACTGGTAAATTATCTAAGCAAGAAGAAAACATATGTGACTACCGCAAAACATAATTACTCATGACACTTAATTATCTAACTTATTTTCAAAACACCAAACTAGAAGAAAGTCATTAGATTTAATGAGCAAACCAGCACAATCAGTCATGTCAATTTTTATATCAATTTCTGACAACAATAACCTATAGTCTCCTCTTTTAGCAGTTGTTTCTGCATTGTGTCATAACTCATTTTTGGACAAATATTATTTACAACAGATGTCAATGTTTTCTTATCTTTTATTCTTCCAATTTTTGTCTGAAAGGAAATTGTTTTGTGGCGTCTCCGTGGCCCTCTTAGTGTGCACTGAACCTTCCAGAGCATTCGTCCTTTTTGTCAGTGCCTGTCACCTGTTCTCTTTCCTTTTCTCTCCCTCCCTTTACTCCCCCTTCACAACTCACCTTCCAGTCTTTCTACTCTCAATCTGACAATTGAAGTCCAGAGGGAGACTCGTGGATTTGCTTCGGGGAGAGTTGTGAAAGGGGAGGTGGAGAATATGGAGCACATTTGGCGAAGCGATTCCTCACATCTCAATGTATATCACTTGGTTTTCTTCTGATTAACTTTGTATGTTTGATCTCTGGAGGATTCTGTTCAGTTCCCATCGTCTGATTTGAAAAAGACAGCGTGTCATAAGCAAGGAAACATAACTACGGTAGATAAAAGCCACTGTGCAAACTGTGTGTTTTCTGAACTCTCATTTCTCTTCACCGTAAGGCTAGTACTTTTCTTTTAAGCCTCTACATTATGTGGCACTGCGTTATTGTAAATACAACAAAGAATTAACTTACCTGAGACAACAAGGCTGAAATTATGAGTTTCATGTCCAATTTACCAGAGTTTTCAAGTCTGATATTAATGGCAAGAAATGTTTGTATGGCACAATGATGTTAGCTAACTGTTATGTTAAGTTATATCGGGGAGATTATACACTCAGCTATTTAGTTACTGATAATCTACTTAACCAGATATCTCCTTGCTCCAAATATATGACAAAATCTAAGACAGTGTGGAGGTGAAGCAATTTGGACAGCTTGACTTCAAGCACAAATGCACAGGTGACTCATCAGGATGTCATACAGTGTTATCTTCCAGAGGCGCCATGGTACAATGTTCCATCTCATTATCGAGTTATAGTAATATAATAACTACTATAGTAATATGAATATAGTAACTTTCCTCCAATATTTGGCAGTAATGAGGAAAAAACAATTAGTTAAAATAAAATATAATGTATCACCAGTGTACATATGTTTACAAGCACAACCTTGATGGGTTTTATTGGAATTTTGATACAACAGTCCAATACAATATAAAGCATAATTGTTCAAATACAACACAAAAAAGTTATTTGAATATATTTTTACAAATACATATCTGAATAGTGTACCTTCCAAAGTCACTTAATCAAACAAAGCAGAAGCTTTGTTCCTCATCAGTGAGGAATTTATGATTAAAAAGTTAAATCTCAAATTTTGAAGCCCTAAAAGAGAACTATTCAATACATCATATGAAAATGAAAAAAAAGAATAGAACAACTCTCCAACTCCATGTCATGCTTGCAGAAATGCAGAAAATAGTTTCAAACATAATAATAATAATAATAATAATAATAATAATAATAATAATAATAATAATAATAATAATAATAATAATAATAATAAACAAAAATAATAAACAAACTAATTGTTTCTCTGTTCAAGAGAATGTCTGGCAAAGACAAGAATCTGAATCAGATCTCAAAAAGGTAGGTAAGCATTCATGGAATGGCATTGGATACATTCTTAATAGTAAGTAGGATGAGGTAGACTGTGGGAAAAGAGATGAGGAAAGAAGAAAAGCTGCTGGTTCAATGTGTTGTTGCAAGCTTCTCTGAGAAAGGCAGCTAATCCAAGAAAGCACGAACAGTTCCTGAGGGAAGCAAGGGAGAATTGGGCTCGTAAGTATAAAGGGTTTTCTCCACAAAAATGAGTTGCCACAGACGGATTGTAAAATGTAGGGAAGCTTCCAGGTGTATAGCTATGTGGCAGAAAACTTTCACTGCAAATAACCCTGAACACATCATCTACCCAGGTGGCAGCATCAGACTGTGGTCAGAGCTGATGCACTCTAAACACTTAGTCATCATTTTATCTTAAATGCTGAGTTTATAATGTGTGGAAACAAGTTTGATACTTTTAGGCAAACACTGATTCAACAATTGAGGCCAAACTATATACTGGATTTGGAAAGAGGAAAATATGAGTCTTAAAACAAAAGGGTGAAGGAGCCTCCCTAACATTTAGAGGCAAACTGTTTCATAACGTATGAGTCGCAACCACAAAAGCCCAGTCACCTCTGGTCAGCTGACCTTGGAGATGGTAAAGGAAAGAAAGGCTGGAGGAAGGCCATTAAGATATTTAAAAGCAAATACAAGTATTTGTATCTAGATAAGGAAATCCTTTGTGCACATAGGTGGTGACAGACTACAAAGCATTGTTGCAAAGGGGTAAAAACAGATACATCCCAGAGTATTCAGTTGCTATTGGTAAAAAGTATATATTTAAGAGAATTTTATTTTTTTTCATTTCTCTTTACCGTTATGCACCTTTAAGATGGTTTATCACATTAAAACCGATTTGAAGAAACTAAGGTGGTGGCTTTACCAATACTTTTGCAAACACAGCAAATGTTTTCCCAGAAGAGTGAAAAAATCTAAAATATCATTTCACCACAGGTGTATAGGTTTTTTATGTTCCAAAAACACATCCAAATAGCTAGTAATTACTGTAGTGAAGCATAAAAAAAAGCTTTGCTTTACAATTATTCTGCTACTCTATTCAGAAACCTTTTATTTAAGTCTGCAAAACAGTACTTCCTGAATAATGCATGGGACACTTTCCATAACTCAACCCACTATAGTCAGAAAATAAATGTATACATATTATCAGACTAAAACACACATACACATATAGTCACTTTGACAAAGATTCTCTAAATTGAACACCTGTCGTAGACATTTTTTGAGGTAAATAAGAAGTTGCTATGCTGATCATAATGCCATAATAACATTTCAATAGACAGATTAAAACTTATAAATCTGAATACAATTTATTCAGTACAATGAGTTAATAAAAAAAATATCTCAAGAATATTTGTACAGTAATATAATCTACACTAAGACCTCAGCAACCCGAACTGTACAAAAGATAACTAACAAATTAAAACTGAATATTTTTAGCTGTCAAAAAATTAGTTTTATAATTCTAATTGGATACTTGGACCAGGCGTCTGTACTAATATTGATATGAACTTTGCTCATTTATATTCAAGGTTTAACTGACCTTCAAATAAACCAACTGTACATAAAGCATCCATTACTTTTATGTTTCATGAGCTGACAGATTTAACCGTCAGTATCTTACATATATTTTTTATTTATTTTTTTTTCACTCAGCAGCCATCTTAGAAAGCCACCTGCAGTTCAGAGAGACAAAAAAGGGTTAAGTAATGAGTATATAATGAATATTTAATAGAATAACTACTACTAAAAGCGATATATATATATATATATATATATATATATATATATATATATATATATATATATATATATATATATATATATATATATATATATATATATATATATATATATATATATATAACCAGATATAATATGTATTAATTCAGTTCTTTTTTTGTATTGACCTCAAACATTAAGTATACTCTCTAAGCAAAATGTACTTGCTTAAAATTAGACACAGTGTAACATCAACTTTATGGTTCAGGGGAGCATTTTAACCCGACCCTCATCTTCCTGTTCTCATAGTACTGAGACTAGAAAATCCACGTTGTGATCAAAGGACAGACATTTAACCCTGAGGTGTGCAGCAACATTTAACAGACCTGGAAATGTAGATCAGAGCTTGCGAACCTACAGAGGATGTCACAGATAACAGGTTGATCTAGGCCATACCAGTAAGATGAATGTTATGATGTCTGTGCCCGGCTTGTGTGGAATAAATCACCCATGATCGTCACACAATGCATGGTGGTTAAACTTTAGTTGGACTTGCACCTGACTGGTGCAGCATGGGAGCAGACTCACAAAAATCAAGGTGGCTGCAGTTTTTAGAGCGAGGAACAGCCACTGCAGTCCGGTGAGACACACGCTTGGAGGTTTTTTTAAGTCATTAGAGGACCTATAGCTCAAGGCATGGTGACCTCACCTCTAAGCTGTCTGGAAAATAAGAATTATATGCACATGCTTTAACTTAATGTGTGACAAAGAGAAATCTGGAAAAATTAAGAAATATTCTCATGCTTCAGCTTTTTGCAACTTCTAAAAAAGATGGGGGTGGGGGTAATCTAACGACTTTGTTCTCTTCCCCAAACAATGCTCTATTGTTGAGAGGATCTACTCAGGGTGTCTGGTTCCCCATCCCAATCTTCCTCTGTAACAAAGGGGTGTGTGTCTGTGTCTGTGCAGGTGTAGGAACAAAGAAACTGGCAAGCGACAGAGATACAATGTAGCGCTCAAGGTTGATGTAAAGGGTGAAAGCAATGTTATCTCTAGCATGCGAGTGACCAGCTCTTGAGGATTCTTTTGTTTGCGTTTAGGTTATAGCTCAATCATCAGTTGTGAAACACCAGAAAAGCTGCCAACATGCCCACAAAAGATGAGTAGAGGAGAGATTTCCTTCACAGGAGTACCAATTTTTCCTCCTTAGATGAAACTCTATCTGACAAGTTTGAAATGTTTTAAAGTTAAATGTAATTGAGACTTGGAAAATGTAAAATGTATTTGAGATTTTACGACAAAAGTACGAAGTGATTTAGTTAAGATGAGGGTTTTTAATGCTTTTTCTTGTGTCAATTTTTGTTCATAGCAATTGTTCAAAATAAAATAACTATTATGGATAAAAATAAATACCAATTTAATAATAACAATAACATTAAAATGAAAATGTACAGAATTCTTATCAGATTTATGCATTTCTTGTTTTCAATCTTTATGATTGTTGTTGAAAACGCAAACAGCCTTTTCATTGTCCTTTCGATGCGTTTTTTCTATACAAACAAACAAACAAGCAAACAGGAATTGACTTTGCTAAAACAATAAAAATTTATTTGACTGCTCCATTACCCAACAGCTATTCATAAACAGAAGAAAACCAAATGTGGCTTTAAATTTTAAGTAGTCCAAAGTTAATCTGTGCAAAGAAACCCAGAAGATTTATAAAAACTCAGCATTATTTTCTGCATTAGGGTAAATCCTCATTATATAAATAAAAACCCTGCAAATTGCAACATTGCAGACTTCTATACAGTTCTTTGTCAAAAGTGCTGACACCACGTTACCACTTTTGCTCAGAGTTTTATTATTTAATTAATTTGTTTATAAAGATTACTTTCTAAGTGGCTTCACAACACTTTTATGCCAGTAAACAATGAGACTCACCAAGTACTGGTGCAGGTGCACACATTTTTACCACACTGACATTCCTGCCATGACTCACATCAGAAAAACAACTTTCCTCCCTTAAGGATGTAAACTTTTCCTGGGGCAAAGTTGACTAAAAAGAATCATGGTGTGGTGTCTTGTTACGTCATCATGGAAATTCTGATTCACTGTGCAATAGAGATTGCTGATTTTTGGAGACTAAATTTTTGTCACTGCTTAAATGAATAAATTATTAACTAAATATATAAAAACATAAAAAATATTATGATGAATCAAATTTTTTCCACTTTTTATGCACACTCTCTTACCGTTAGTAATACAGTGCTCAGCACGTAAACTTAAACTAAAACAAACAATTAAATTGCCATTTTTATTGTAGATTATTAACATATCTTTTCAACGGAACAATAAGTATGTCTTTAACAATCAGATTATTTTAGTGAAATTTACTTTAACATTCAGAAAGTAAAAATATACTTTAAAGGGAGACTGTACTCACTAAAGAGGATGGTGCCCTGGGTTGATCCTGTTCTGACTGTCAAATAGAAAGTTGTGTCTTCTGCTCTGGTCGGTCGATTGTTGCTGTCATTTAAAGGGTGTTGAAGGGACGAAAGAGGTTTCAGCTCGAGGTACGACGTGCCATCAAAAGATGGGATATAGATGATGGTATCTAAAAACACAAGAACAGAAATGAAACATTACATTTATTAGAGCAAATATTCTTAATATTTAAAGTTTGCTCTAAAACCTGAAGAGTTACATTTGTGTATCATCATTGTTTTTATTGCAGTGACATAATGAATTCATGCGAGTAATTAAACAGTTGTAACAAATGGATGTGTGACAAATAAGGCTGGATGAAGACAAGTTTCTCTTGCAATGGGATACTCTGAGGGGGAGTGGCAGAAGAGATGGAAAAGAAAAATATATCCAAAACAAAGAACTCCTACAGATATTTGAAATTCAGGCTCTCCTACTCCCAATAACAGAGAGGGGTCATGTGCATTACAAACTCTTTCAAGTATTTTGCTTCTTGTAGTTCCAAAGTTTCATAAAAGTGAAATAAGCTGAGCACCCTTTTGGCATAATCAACAAAAACTGAACATGCAGAAGCTTCATAAAAAGTAGAATTAACGGTCATCTAGATCTGGCTGGTTTTACAAACCACTTTGCTGGTTGCTCCCAGCAAAGTGGTTTGTAAGTTTATTTTTCCAAAGAATGGCATACCAAGTGAAAGCAATGTCTGTAAGTGCTTTCCTTTGTCAGGAGAACAACAGAAATTGCCTGCTGTATGCCTTTACAGCACAGATAGCTTGTCTGTGAGCAGAGTCAGCAGAGGGCTGTCAGGGCTATGTGCTGGTGTGTCATTTCCCACTGGATGACAAAGGGTCTGATTTTAAGGAAAGGTGGAAGACGTACAAGGCTCAGGTCATCAACTACACAGGCCAGTGATAATCTGCTGGCCTTTTACACAAAGGACACTGTACACCAAGTGGATTGTTTGCTGTTCAGAAACTTGAAAGTCAGCTCAAAACAGCCCAAATGAGCCACAGCTAAGGGGATTCTGCTCATAGTCACTGCATCCAAACAAAAATACACCTTGCACTTATCTGAGAACTACTCCAAGGGTATTATGAGTTTCCTTCTATTACTCTATGTTAACAAATAATTTTAAAATCATGCAACAGGAGATGAGCCATTGGAGTTCCTTTGTTCCTATTTTATTGTTTGTACAAACATTTGTACTCCCATTATATATATGTATATATATTAAATTTTTTAATGTGAGGGCTGCAGTACAAGACTATTCATCATCACTTTTACCAGTTTGTCTCTTTCTTTAGATCAACTTTACAAATAAGTTGTGTCATATTTAACTTGTAAATCACACAATTTACTAAATTACCACAGATGGCAGCCCAAGTTCCATTAATAATACAGCTTGAGAACCTTGGATGTATTAAGGGAGGTTGTTCTCTAGAAATGTTTTGGAGTAAAAACATTTGTTCTTGTTTGCACAACAATTAACTTTTCTATTCATTACATAATTTCCCAAATACTTTTACTAATAGCACTTGGAATTACTTCTTCATAGAGTTTGCTCTGCTTTTGATGTTTCTTGATATCAATCCGTCATGCAGGAAGAATGATGTATTATAGATTTACTGTATCGGAAAGTATCAGCAATTCGAAGTACCACATTTGACTATTTGAACTGTTCACCTGTTGAAAGAATAACCAAGATTCCCGTGGCATTGTCATATTGTCATGATCCTCTTTTTCTTAATGTGTTTTCAATACATTTTGAGCTGACTCTTCTTTCCCATGAAAACAGTGTGGGTGATTTATTTATTTTTTCTGCAGAACATTATGTCGAATAGACATGGCAGCCAAGGCTTCAACTTACAAAGAGAAAACATCAGCAACGTTGTTTCCGTTGTGGAAGAAGCAGCTCTATTGGACCAAAAATGATGAATCCATCCTGTAATATTTGCTGGCAAATGTCTGAGCAAGGATGACCAAGCTGGCTCACTTTTAAAGACACAGGCAATTATAGAAACCACACACTAGATGCCCACAAAAGGAGTTGGCAGTACCAAGTCAAAATGTTGGCAAATCAGGAGCCACATCACATCAGATCCCATTAATGTCAAAGACAGACAAAAACAGAAAACCTCAAAAAAAGCCCTGATCAGTTTCTCTGTTCTGCATGATTTCTTGTTTTTCCTGATTAAATTTATTGACAGTCTTCTTTCTGCTCAAGTTACCTGCTCCAATTTGGATTTCTGTATTCAGTTTTCAGACAAAAAAGAAAACACGAATGAACCCAACTCTTAAATATAAGTTTATCATTTTGCCTTTTTGCTACTGAACAAATAAATTTGTTCAAGGATGACCAAGCTGGCTCACTTTCACATATCTTATCCATATTTTAAAAGATATGTAAAAATCTTTTTGCATATTTCACTGTAAAAAGAAATATGAATAATTTCTGAAGCTAAACTGGTTGAAAATTAAATGAGCATAAAAATGCAAATTAGATTAACAGAGCTGTGATGCTTTAAGAGGGGGAAATTACACACTCTCTTATTGCAACTGATGTTAGACGTTAAGTAAAAGTTGCTGGAATGACACAAATGAGACATACTGTGCAGTTGGCATTTTATTTTCCCTTAGGGGTCAGCTTCCTATATCACAGCTTCTAATATACAAGTCAGAAATAAACTCGGTGAGGTGTGGAATGAAGTTGTGATCAATACAGAGCAACCTTGAATAATTTTTCACTTCATTGGTTTCGTCTTTTACAAATACCACCTGACACAGGTGCCATTTACTACATCATTTTAAGATTACTTTCTATTAATCGTGAGGCTGGACAAACTGTTGTTGCAGAGGACTACATTCTAGAAGAAGAATGTATATAAAAATGTATTGCATTACTTTGCAAAAATACT
Source organism: Gambusia affinis (assembly GCF_019740435.1). Lineage (NCBI taxonomy): Eukaryota > Metazoa > Chordata > Actinopteri > Cyprinodontiformes > Poeciliidae > Gambusia > Gambusia affinis. The sequence continues at coordinate 16,460,500 of NC_057880.1, forward strand.
GATACCCCATGCAGCTTGTCATGCTTTTTTCCCCTCACATTGCAGCTAATTTTTTAAATATAATTAATAGAGCTTTTGTTAGGATAAACCAACACAAAGTAGCGCATAATTGTTATTTATTTATATTTGCATTAGTGTTTAGGCCCCTTTACTTTGACATCCTTAAATAAAATCCAATAAAACTAATATCTTTTAAAGCTGCAGTACATAACTCTTAAAAAAAAAAAAAAAAAAAAAAAAAAGAGTAATTTTTACATATTTGCTAAAACTCTCACCATGTCATGACAGTATGTTGAGGCTTTGAATCTGTAAAAAAAAAAACAGTTTAACACCCCCTTCGCTCTGTGCTACTGTTGCTCTCTGACCAAACTCATGACCGCTCCAGACCAAAAACAACCAATGAGTGTCTGGAACCCCTGGCTCTCAGGATGTCCCTGAAAGCAAGACGGGGGTCCCATCGCTGTCAATCAAACTCATGTACTCGCTCCTAAATGTTCTAATGGTGTAGAAAAAAACTTGTTGTTAAGGAAAAACCATAACCATCTGCAGTCACCAGTGGCCATGCTAACCAGTCTGAATATTTACAACAGGCTATGTTGTGCTCTGTTTGTCACGCAGTCATTAATTCAGGCAGAAAGCAGTTGTGTTTTCTGGAGTTTCCGACAGTAAATCTGGTGGCATTGTGTTAAATCTTTGAGAAATCAAAGAACATCATTCTCACAGTCCTGCCTGATTTTTCCAGACGACAGTGGATACACGGGAAGGTGGTCCGAGTTGGGTGCGACTAAATACAGAGCAATCTTTTGTATTTTAAAGACTATAACACAAAACCTTTAAAAATAATACACTGAAGATTCTGTAAGTCTCAATAAATGTAAAAAAAGCTAAATAATTTTGCAGGGCACTGTTAAAGAACTTAAGTCTCTTACTGTTCAATTGCATCATGAGTTTATAACAGCAAGAAAAATAAAAGTTAGAGCATTGTAAACAATCAGTAGTTATGTGCCTGTGTAATAAAAATATTTGTCAGTGAGCTTTGTTGTCATTGAAATGTCAACTATTTTCAGCATTTCTTTTGTTTATCATTAAATTACTAGCTAAAAATAAACTGGTTGCATACCCATGTGCATTAATATATTTGTTAAAGATCTGTGCTACGTATCAGTGTTTCATCTAGGACAGAAACCAGTCCACCTCTTTTGTCACTGGGTTGCATGATTTATCTATAATTAGCTTGTATCAGGTGTGACTCGCTTCACTGTTCTCATGTGGCTATTCCTTAATTTGACAAGATGGAATGACAAGATTGTCGCCGGGCAAAGTCGTTATGTGGCAAATTTATGTTCAGAGACTGTGTCAGCATGTAAACAGCCCCTGGACTTTTAAAGCGGGCTATGAGAAACTCGTGTTGCAAAGCACATTGTTGGATAAGTGCTCGAAGGAGACTGGACCCTGTTAAACCTGAGACTTTAGTTCTTTTGAGAAAGAGCAATTTCTCAAACTCAGCAGAAGTGACACTGGAAGGGTATTTCTGGTATTTAAAGAATAAGCTTTTAAGTCTGACAAGTAAGCAGAAACTTATTTTCTAGTTCAGGAAGGGAAAGGGTGAAAGGATCATTGTTAGAATTAAATCAAACTGAACATTTGATTAATGTTATGGTATGGTGGAGGAAATTAATATCCTACTATCATACAACAAAACAATTTATCACATAATCTAAAGAATCAAAAACTTTAATCACCATTTGGTCTGGGAAGTTTTAAGCTCTCCTAATTTGGGGAGTCACAAATGATATTTTGTTGTGCATCATTTTCATTTTCCTGAACCAACAAATCTAACATTCTGGAAAACAGCAAATGAATGCATCATTCGTCTCCAGTAGATCTTTAGGAGATGAATGATGACTGTCAATATAGTTTATTAGCTATGTAACTTATTTTTATCAGCTAATACCTTAGCTGATAAAATATTAAACTAACTAAATAAACCAGGGTCTGTATCATGCAAGGGGCGGGTAGCAGCTTCTGTCAACGTGGTTGTATCCCGCAGGAAAAAAAAAAACAACAAAACAAACGAGTCTTAAAAATAGAAGCATTTTATCACAGTGCCTGCAGAGACAAATAATGCTTTGTAAATTAGCTAAACACCTGTAAATTAACATTTTTAAGAAACATGGCAGACGTGTCAAATCAGGGTGCTGGGTGCAGGCGGACTACTCAGGCTCATGTTAATGACTGTTAATGTTAGCTCAGAGGCAGGATCGTGTCAGCTCTGGGAACATGAGATTATGTTACGAGCATAATTTCCCAACACGTTAAACTTTTCTTAGGTCAACAACGGGCAGCACATATGACAGTTAGTAACTATTGTTTACCTTGAAGTCTTAATTTAAAACTCATGACTGAAGGCGTAATTATTTCAAGTTCTTCACTCTTGTCCCGGCTGCTAAGCCACTTCTTAATAAAAGGCACATGGCAGTCATTTGGAGTTTGCCAAAAGGTACTTGAAGGACTCTCAGACCATTAACTCACCTGCCTAAAGACAGGTGAGGTGCATTGTCATAATGAGGCAATTGTACATTTCTGAGGAAAGATAATATTTTAATACACTTTAGAATAAGGCTGTAACATAAAATGTGGAATAAGTGAAGCAATGGGAATACTTTCCAGATGTAGTGAAAATATTAGCTGATAAAAATAAGTTACATAGCTAATAAACAAACTATATTGACAGCCAGGCTATTTAATTAATGGTGGAAGATATTATTTTTAGCAGTGTAGCTCGATATCTATGCTATAATGTTTTATAAGAAATAATGTATTAAACAAAGTTATCTGTATCTACTTGAAGATGTGCATCTTTATGAAACCGTGTCATATCATTGTAATGAAGCTTTTACTGCTTTTGTATTTGGACCACTCTTTTGTGAGGTGTGATTGATAGAAGCTGAACAGGGTGGGGTCACGTGCACATTAGTTGTGTAGTGCACTGGGCTTGTTACAGTCTAATTAACTTCTGAACCTAACTTTCTTTCTTTTCTCAACAGGATAAATGACCTGCTCTTCTTTTAGTCAATGATAAGTAGATTAAGACAACTTTATTCAGTTCAGATTTACTTTTCTTTGTGCTGTAAAAATACACTATAGAAGTCAATGTCAAACCCACCCAACCCAATCAGGTGTATAATTTTGGTTTGGGCTCAGGCTACAGATCAGGTCTTGATTGGTTTGCAGTTGTGACACATTTTTGGCACAACTACATACTAATGTTAACTTGTACATATGACTGTCTTCAAACTGACATTTAAGCAGAAAGAATATGACTAGTTCACTCTTAAGTGTGAAACAAGTAAAATGCCAAACATTAAAATCTAATTAATCTAATGTTTAATTTAGACTTTAAACAGTAGTATGTATTGGATTTTATCTGTAATATGGGTTAAAAGAAAAACTCTTATGCAGCATGTGAGGTACTACTAGCCTCATCTTGGATTTAAAACTCTTGTAGTGGGAAAGAAATAAATATTTTTGTTTAGAAAAGTGGTGAGAGCTGTAGCTGAATGCAGAACAAGTGGTCTAAGGTTGCATTCTCATTCTGGGTGCATGCCGAAGGGGAATATGAACATACAGCAATGTTCAAGCTGCTTATGTGGATCTCTCATTTCATTTATCATATTCTGAATAATTCACATCACTCAAAATTCTTAATGCAGCTGACTCTATTACCCCTCATACTGAAACCTATTAGCCAAAGAGGTTCAGCATATATTACCAGACATAATTCGAAGGATGGCTCTTGGTGATACCACTATAAAGGTCACATTACAGCAGGTTTTTGGTCTGTGCTTCCTAAATCAGATATAATAAAAACAGAGTACAGAAAAAAAAAAAGCAAATATACTGAGGTACCTTTTTCACAAAAGGCTCCAGTAAAATGAAGAGGACAGTGGCAAGAGGAAATAGTTCTTCCATGAAGCTGCATCTGATGGAATATTCCTCCGTTGTGGCAAAGATCAGCATGGCCAGCTTCAAGTTCATGCAGAGGAAGTTTGGGAGGTGGTGTGGACAATACCTGGGTTGCTGTGCTTAATGTGGTAGGTGAAGCTGGTGGAGTGGTCAGACTCAAGTAATTTTCTGTGGAGGCCATGGTGTGATGTAAAGTATACCTGAATGAAAGGATTGAGGAAAACATCAATTTAAAGACATATATTTTCAGGTCAAAGAACAAAAAAATCTAATAATTGTTTTGGGCCTCATAAGTTTTATAGAGCAAAAGGTACAGAAATACTGCGGTCCAGATAAGAAAAAAAGGTTTCTTCTTTATTGGCATCTCCTCCCAACTTTTAATCTTCCTGGATTCCAAATATATTATCCAAAGCATCTCTATAACACACTTGTTTCATTTTATTTTTTATATTTTCTAATAAAATTATTTGATAATATGGTTTATTGTGAAAAGATAAAGATTATTTCATCTTAAAATGTTATAGATCAATCTTTTTTAAACACATTCCTGTAAAAAAAAAAAAAAACAAAATAAAGAGAAATGTGTTTCCAAATTAAATGATACTGTAAATTCTTAGTTATTATTGTGCCCATTTATTGTTTGCTTCATAGACATAATGATTTGTTATTGAATAAAATACAAAGAAAATGTATAATTTTATCTATTTTACACAGTTATAATTTTTCTTCCAATAAAAAACAACAATAATTGTTAAGCTGTCGTTACACTGAAATTAAAATGGCAGTGGAACCTAAGCCTTATTTGGTAATGAATGAAAACGCAATACTTAAGTGTGGCTTATTCATTATTACCCAACATTGCATTTCCAACAGGGGTTTTGTGTTTTAATGAATGGGACAGCTTGAAATATTACTGACAGCAAAAGACTGCATAAAAGATGTATCATTATCAACAATGTAAAATCTAGACAAAGAAAAATATTTCAGAAAGAAACTGGTAATCTTAGTTTAGCTTAATGACTAAACAGAATATCCACATATAAATTCTTAGTATATTTAGAAAACTGAGGATCAGAGTAAGACTGTGAGTGTCTTATGAAACATAGCTTCATCTGAAAGAAACTGTAAAATATAAAATAAAAAGGACTTGGACACTTTAATCTTGATTATTTTTAGAATGTCACAAATATTTCATCAGGTTTCAGCAAGCCTAATTTTTCTTCTAAGAAAAAGTTGCCAAATTATAGTAGAGGACTAGTTTTAAAGGAAAGAAAAAACACACCCAAAAAAAAAACATTAGTGGTATTTCTTAAAGAGTCCCCACGTTCAGATTTTTGCTTGATCTGGTGTTGATGTCAAAATAACATGACGACTTTGCTTTATCAATATAAAACAAAAAAAGGCACTGTAAAAAATAAAAATGACGAAAGAAAATACAAAATAGCTGTTTCTTTTCATGTTCATTGGTAAAAAGGGATACAGTGTGTTTTACCTGCATTGATCTATGTTGCTGCCAGCAACTGCATCAGTTGTGTAGAAGCTTCTTACACGGTTAATTTCTATTACTTCAATGCAGCCAGTATAGTTGTGAAGAGGCTTTGCTTTCTTTAAAAGAAAATATGCATAAGAAAATATTTTTAGCTTCATAATGTGTTGAACCCATAAAGTTTGAAAGTGACATTCAGAACCATATAATTTTGACAGCTAGTTAAACCATCCCACAATAATCACAAAGTTTACCTGATTGGGAATATATTGTTGTCGCAAACCACCTACAAAGACATGGTTTGTTCTTTGAATCATGTGTCCCAGCCAGTAATTACTTGCTGTGCTTTTAATTCGCCTGTGCCCCGAAAGTGTCAGCTCTGCCTCACAAGGGGTCAGATGTTGTCTGATAAGGCAAAAACATGTTAGCAAAATGCTGGAGCAGACATACACAAGCTGCCATGTCAAGAACATGCAACACACAGTGTCTTGTAAAAATTTGCCTATCCCTTGAAATTCATTACAATTTGATGTTATGACCACAAATTTAAGTGTATTTTCAGTTTAAGATTTTATTTGATAGTATGATAAATTGACCAGTGTCATATCTTTATACGCAATTTACCAGAATTCAACACCATCTATCTTCCCATCAACCTTGAGCAGAGTCCTTGTCCCTGCAGGATAATGCTACCACCACCAAAGGCTTGTAGGCATGGTGTTTTCTTTGTGATGTGCAGGGTTTACACTGCACATCTCACATGTGGGATTAAGGTCAAATTTTGTCTGACCAGAACCCCTTCTTTCACATCACAGCTTTTTTTCATGATGGTCAGATTCAGGAAGTGCAAAAACAATAGTTCAGGCAACAAGATCCTCCTATATGAGTTGTAGATTTCAATTCAGTTTAGTTATATTGGTCGGATTGACAAGAAAAAAATCATAACACAACATCCAAGTAATACAACACTGCAGCTAAGTTTAGTATTTAAATTGATAAAAAGATAAAACAATCTTGACAGCTCTTTCTATCTGTGCAGATCTTGTGCCTCTGGTTGCTTTTCTGAATAATGTTCTCCTTGCATAGGTTGTCAGTTTAGGTGGGCAGCTATATTGTAGTTGGGTCTATTTTTTAAACAAACATTTTTCCTCAACTATACTATTATACATCACTGTTGTGTAGTGTTATTATGCAATAATCCTTATAAAAGCATTCGAGTTTGTGTTTGTAATGACACTGTTATTTAAGGTACTCCTACTGAGGGTGCCTGAAACCCCAATACAAGTCGCACCCACAAACTTGTAACAAGTTGTAACATGAGATATTTACACAGAAAGAGGTACACAGATTGGTTTTCAACTTATTATGAAATACGTATTGCTAACACACATACATGTACCAAAAATGCTTTTTTCAAACAGCACTGGTCAGTGATCAGCAGACAACCAAGAGAGGTCAGACTCGGCACACTAGAACCATTAAAGTCCTCTTCTTCAGTGTTGGAAGTGAAAAGTCTCACACACACTTCCTCAGTCGTCTCTCTCTCGTTGTTGCTCTTATTGTCTCAAGGCAAATTTGCTTTTGAGCTTGTGCTGTCCTCTATCACGCAACAGGCCAGGATTCCAATACTCGTTTTAAAACAACCATATGTTAGCTGCACCGCTGTGCTTAAAACGTGTGAAGAAAGTAGCAGCCTATCATCTGGAAATTACAGAATATGTGTCAGGCATGATATCACAGCCACATTTGTGCATAAGTTTAATATTTGTGGTACATGCACATGTATAATGGTTTTCTATGTTGGTATGACCAACAAAGAAAACAAATCGCCAACTAGTCTTTGGCCATTTCCCTTTCCTTTTCTCAAGTCATCTTATGAGGCTCCGCAAACTATTCTGGACCCACCCCATAGTCTCAGATTCCAAAACCAATTTTCCTTTTGGAAACAACAGGGGAACACAGATAATTACCTAAGTGCAGATTCTGGACTAACTAGCTGTAGCTTGAGGGTTCTCAGGCCACAGATACAAAGTCCCCTCTCTGTGCCTCCCAATGCCTCTTGTTCCCTGAGTAGAAGTTAGAAAGTCCGTGAAGCAATCTAGTCTGATTTGTTAAGCTGGTGTTGCAGGCCGTTGCATATGCTGGCTAAACACTCGGGGCACTTGCTACAACCTGCGTAAGTCCTTCCTCCAAAGCCAGCATAGAGATGCGGTTAATTTAGAAGCAGTCTGCTAGAGCGGCCTGGCCGGCAGCCAGAGGGCACTGTGCTCACTGTCCTTGAGAAGTCAGCCCCACCGGGTTTCTATTTAACATATTGAAAAGCGTCTTTGACGGGAAGATATATTAAAAGTCTATAATGAGTTAGGCAGTGACGTTGAGGATGGCTGTGGTGGTGTAGCTCTGGGTCAAATCAGACAAAGATGGACGGAGTTAGCCATCAGACAATTACAAAGAATTTGCTTTGTGACACCAGAAACCATTTTTCCATACAACCAACCCCCTAGTTATGACAGCTCTCTTTCTTGCAGTGTCTCAAGGGGTTGGAGTAGAACATTATGATTGATTCTTACTGCTGTTGTATTTTTCTTCCAGGAAAAAAAAAACAAGGGCTGTAGCCCCTTGAACCTCATTGGCCTCTCATATATTTAGGGCAGAACAGCTTCTCTGCCAAGAAAACAAGACGGCAACCTTCCCACTCACTTTCTGTTTCTGTGGGAAAATAATTTGCTTTCCTTTGGCACTGCATGTTTGTTATCACCTTCAGTGTCTTAACTTGTACACATAATGTCATCTTCAGGCAACAAATTAATTTCTTTCTCTCAGTGGTGTGTTAAAATGTTTTTTTCTGAACATAATTCTGATCTAAAAAAAAAAAAAAAAGAAAGAAAAATAGACTCTCAAAACAATGCAAATATGTCTGTAAACCTAATTTTTATAAGCTGAACACTGACTGGTTCAGCTTCAGGCTCATACATAATAACTTTATGTCTTGAAAAAAACCCACAATTTGTCTTATGTCAGATTATAATACAGAGGTCTGGCAGCAAGAGTGCACATGAGAAGTAACATAACTAAAGGGTCCACAGCCTCACTTTAAATCATTTAAACATTGATTTTGTGCTTAGCTTTTGCTTGTTAATCTTTTCATAATGAAAAACTGCAAATGAAGACTTCAGAACAGCCAATAAAACATGGTCAGTAATCACTAATGCATTTTAATAGGCACATTCTAATGTTTGTTTCGCTTCTTTAAAACATAAGCCTCCCGGTCTATTTGTTATAAAACCTAAATCCTTCATCTGGTAATTCCTGACAATTGTAATGCTCAAGAGCTAGTTTATAACCCTACCCTGTAAACAAATCTGCCATTTGGAAAATGTAGGTAACAAGAGTTGTAGCTCAAAGGACCTGGGGTGCTTACACTGTAAAAAATATCAGATTTTTTACAAGGACCTAAGTGGCTTATCACTGGGAACATGCATCTTTTTTCCTCAATAGAAAATGTATTCTTGCCTGAAGCAGATAAATATCACACTGCATCTCGTTTGATGTCCTGTACAGTAAAAGCCATGAAATGTTTCCACTGCTTATTCACTTCTGCTAGAACACTAACACACACAAAGCGCTTCTTTATGAAGCCTGACCACAACACAGATCTGATCATGAATACCTACTGTGGCTCTGCAAGCTTAAATTAAGGTGTACATACCTAATGTGGACAATGTGAACTCTGCCATCATCAACGTGACTTGATGCACTCATCCGTGTAACCTCATCTTCTTCATTGCAGCAAAAGGCATACTGAAACATTTGAGAGGAGGTTTAAGTATGCAACTTGTGTTGGCCTGTTTCATGCATGACTTCTGATAGCCTCATTCAGAAAATGTTTTCGTTCATCTTCAGGAATAACAAAAATATTCATGCGTGTTCTAAAAGTAGATAAAAAAATGCTTTATCTCTGGGAAAAAACTGAAGTTTCTTAGCATTACAGGGTACTTCATGGTCACTGTACTCCAGTCTTATTAAATAAACCAGGGGTCAACAACCTTTTTGAGACCGGGAGCTACTTCACGGGTACAGAATAACACGAAGGGCTACTTGTTTGATACAGACATAAATTTTCTTGGCTCAGCCTTTATAGCAATAATACATATATGTATATATGATTACATGCTGCCTGATCATATTAATGTTAGGGACTACTGACAATAGTTATCAGTAATAATTTCCCATGGCAGATATGGTTAATTGCTATTATGTGATCAGAAGTTCTTAGTTCAGAGTTTTAAGTTTGATTCCCTTTTGGAGCTTTTCTGTGTGATTCTAAATTGCCCACAAGTCACTAAGAGTACGGATTGTTGCAGCTGCAGCTGTACGCACTGAGATTTTCCTTTAAATAAAATAGAAAAGTTATTGTATTTTTTATTATCCAACCCTCTTTACTATTAACAAAATTGTGGAGAGAAGAAAAAGTTCTTCTATGCCAAAACATCATGTATGCATATGTAGCGCACATCAGCGTGAGTCTGTGGGGGTGGGCAGCCAAAGCCTAAATCTTATTGGTCAGTTTGCTTTTTCTGTCAGCTAAAAATGATGAGTGGAGTTTGAATCTCCCGTTATTCTAAAATCCTGCCTGAGCTTTTTACAGTGTGCGCGGTTCTGGCGGGTCGCCGGTTTATTAGCTTTTTTTGTGGTTTGGGAAACTTAAAAGCTGACACCAGAGCAGATCAGAAGGTACGCATGAAACTATCACTGCACCTGACCTGCAAGAGCACAACCACCTCTCCAACATGCATCATGTGCGCGTCGCCCTTTTTTCTTTTTTTTTTTTTACACATAATAAAGACATGGAAGCGTAGCCTCCCTGTGAGATCCACGGAAAGTGGAGGATGTTGATTCTCAAGTTCAGGTTGTGTCAGACATCCAAAGGAGGAGAAGGTGAAGCAACAATGTTTGCTTAATTGGGGAATGTTTGGACTAGATTAAATTGTTTAACCCTCAGTCTTAGCGCGACTCTCAGGAAGAGCGGCAGATGTCAGTTAACGGGCGACCCGCCAGCTCTCCAGTTCAGCAAACATCAAAGAAGCTCATAAACCGACGACCTGCCAGAACCGCACACAATAAAAAGATCTGCCGGGATCCAAACCGCTCTTACAACTACGGGAGGTTCAAACTCCGCTCATTCATTTTTAGCTGACAGAAAAAGCGCCAAGCCACCAAATAAACAAAAGCAAACTGACCAATTAAGATTTAAGTTCTGGCAAGCCCTTTGACCCCCAGAGAATCAGGCGTGCGCTAGTAGATGTTTTGACACATAAGATCTTTTTCTTTTCTCCACAATTTTGGTAATTATAAAGAGGGTTCGATAATAAAAATTTCTGAAATTATTCTTTTCTTTTTTTACTTCAAGGAAAATCTTAAGGTTTTGACAATGTTATGTTATTAATTCTATGTAAAAACATTAAATTAAATAATTTCTTTGGCAGTGCTCCCTAATGACTATGGCTATTTTTAGAACTTGCTCCACTGACAAGGTCCCCTCGGGCAACCGGGTGCCCGCAGGCACCATGTTGGTGACCCCCGAAATAAACCATAGTGTAAGTAAAACAACTAAACTTATGAATGATTCTAGTATCACCAGCTATTTGCATTCAATCAGTTTAATCCTCTTTTTGTACAAGACTAATTTTTAGATAAGTTTTTTGTGTATTGTATGTACTGATGCATTAAGACAACTTCAGTGGCCTGTAGGACAATGAATTGCCAGCATCAACATATGCAAGAAAATAACTTCTGAAAAGCTGTCCAGAGTAGTAAATATTCTGAAAAAGTTAGGAACTGTCAAATTAATTCAATTCAATCTGCATTATACTACGGAAGAGGGTTAGGGCCACCAAAGAAAAACAAAAAAAACAAAAGAACAATGAATTCTGACTTCAAAGTCAGAATTCTGAGATTAAAGTCAGAAAGTCAGAATTCCGACTTTAAACTCAGAATTCAGACTTTCTGACTTTAATCTCAGAATTCTGACTTCAAACTCAGAATTTAAAGTCAGAATTCTGAGATTAAAGTCAGAATTCTTTTTTTTTCTTTTTTTTTTCTCGGTGGCCCTAATCCTCTTCCTCATTATACAATTACCTGTATAATGCCAGTTCACAATAAATGTCTCAAGTTCTTCTTTTCACTAAGATTTTTTAAATCTCAGTGCCAAAGAGTTTACTGCACATTAAGAACACATTTCACACTAAACCCCCAGCAACTGTAATTATAGTGCACTAGATCTCTCTCTAAGAACGGTACATACTACAACAACATTGTTCTACTCTATTTGCCCTACTATTTTGATAATAGTTTGTGCCAATATTTCTCATATTTTCATTTTGATACTATAGAATAATTTTCTAAAACAAAAACAAGCATATTTAAGCCAAAATGACCAAACAGATAGCTATTGTGAGAACTTGGAACATCTTTATAAAAGCACAATTTACCTGCAAGATCCCATCCTGGATAAAGAGTTTCATGAAAAAGAAATCCCCATTAATGGGTCCTTGGTCGACATATAGGAGAGTTCCCTGAGATGCTGTGGTTTGAAATCTCACATAAATGTTGTTGAGAGTTCCAAGGTCAACACCTTGAAACTCAAGGTATGAATTCCCAAAGTAATGGAGGTAGCTTGAATCTGGGAAAGAGATAAATACACAAAGCTTAGACTGTGGGAAAGGTTAAGGAGACATAAGCTATGTTACCTTATGAATCTTTAGAGTGCGATCAGCTAGGTTTCCCAATGGATCCTCTCAAGGAAAAAGCATCAGTAAGGTCAGCATATGCTACAGAGAAACATCTATAGAATGATAAAAAAACTGACTTGTGACAAAAGGTGTCATGTCATTGTTTTGAAATTCACAAGTAATTTTGAAGTATTTTCACGCAAGTCTACAGACAGTACATGTTGTGGCAACAGAAGGACAAAATACTGGTAAATAGCCAGAGGCGCTCAAGTGAGCTGAATTGCGCACCAGGTATTGTAACACATTTCTGTTTGGTGTAAACTATCAAGTATTTTCAAGTTGAATAGTTCAAGTAAAGTCATATCATTGGTGCTAAAAGTCCTATTCAAGTCATAAGTCTTTCAATTTCATCAAGCTGAGTCTAAAGTCATTCAATTTTGATTCACAACTGGTTATGAGATATCGACCATGACTGAAAGAATGGATGTCTCCCTGGTGAGATGTTCAGGAAACGTCCCACTGGGAGGAGACCAGAAGGGAGACCCAGGACATGCTGGAGGGACTATGTTTCTTGGCTGGCCTGGGAACGCCTTGGGATGCCCCCAGTGGAGCTGGCCCAAGTGGCTGCAGAGAGGAAAGTGTGAAACTCTATGCTTAGTGCTCCAGGATAAGTGGGGAAAAAAAAGAAAAAAAAAAAGGAATGGGTGGAGGGATGGACGGATGGATAAATTTCCAGGTGAATCCCAGAGGGAATATATATATCCCTTTTGGCTTACGGACGCATTGGGATTTGAACAAAATGAGCTGTGGAATATCCATGGACACTAAGATGCTTGGATTTCCATCCTGGAACTGTTATCCCTGTGACCTAGTCTCGGAAAAGAAGAGGACAATAGCTAGATGGATGTACTTTCCCACTTTTATTATGTTATAAAAATTATATACAGAACTGAAATTAAGATATTCATGGAAGTTGTACTATGCAACATTCCTCACCTTATTACTAATCCATGAATACATGATACATGAGTATGTATCCATGAAACATACTATGTTTCATGGATGAGACTAGGCAATTATGGGGTATTTGATTGAAGGTTCTCTTCCTTGGACACAGTTGGGCATTAGTGATGGAAAAAAACTTAAAAGACCGAAACGACTCCTGCATTAAGATCACTGATGCTCAATATTTCTAATTTAACAGCAGACCAAACTATATAAAAAAAAGTCAAAACCCAGAGCCTGCTAAATGGATGAAGCAATCCCAAATGAAATAATCTTCTGCTTTGTTTCCTTTTCAGAGAAAAAATAAATCACTAGAGAAATTAGCAACATGTTTTTTTTTAAGTTGATACTGTGATTAACCATACAGCTGTTCAGTGTGAACTTATCAATACTAGTCAAATGCCAAGTTCTAATAAGCCATACCTCTTTTGATCTAGCAGAAACTCCTTAGGGAATTTGGAAAGCCAGCTAACCTAAATACCCACATTCTCTCTAGGGAGCAATATTACCCAAACCCTGAGGAGTATTCCGGGATAACAAAAAGAGAGAATCATCAGGATCAGACCTACTGCGTTGCATGAATTAATCAGGATAAATGGATGCGGAAGCAGTGCCGTACTGTCTTCTGCTTTGCTACCGACAATGGGGTTTGCCAATGCTGATGATGGAAAATTACCCCTCAGAGACAAAGCCATTCATTAATTTTAAAGCCTTGTTTAGTCTGATGTAGTCTTTGATGCATTAGGAGGTTGCTGCCAGGAAGCAGCATCATGCCTCATTAACAGTAGATTTCAGTCTCTTCTTCAAAGGTCTACTGTTTTTACTATTACCTATTGCATTCACATTCCAGATTTTTGCACATGCCTTAGGTAACTCTTCACGTCCTATCTAAATTGTAAATCTGCACAATCTTTCACACTATGCTCCACATCTGTTTTTTCACCGTTAACATAATGCTGACAAAGCAATTTTTCAACCCTCTAATCTGTTCAAAAGCTTTTCTAGTTCCTATAAAGGGAAAATGTTGTCTACTGAGGATATTCTTTGATATAAATCTTTCAGATCTGATTTAATTAGGGCCAGTTCTGATACATGATCATAAAAGAGGTGAGAAAACTGATATAAGTCATATTTAATGGAACAAGGAGAGAAGGAGCGCAGTGTTGCGGCACAAACTGTAGGCGAATGTCACCAGGGTTAAAGTAGAAGACGTTCCACTAGAAAAATATATATGAGGAAATGTGAACCAAGGATCAATTAATTGGGAGACAGAACTTTGATGGGGAAATTTAATTAATATGGACTTAATGTACCATTTATTTAAAAAAAAGAAGTCATGATGTAAGTTCTGCTTTGCCACTGATTTATTGGGTAAGGTAATAGACTGACTGATTGAACTTGTCACAGGACAGAGATAAAATACTGCAGAAGACCATTCTTGGACCCGAGCAATTTTACAGTCCCAAAAGAAGGCAAAAGGTCATTCTGTACTTACAAAATTGGCAGAGAAATAACGTATAATAGATAAGATTTTGCTGAATATCCTTCTTCTACTATAGAACATAAAAGATCCAATTCAAAATATATTATAGGCTTCTTCTGGTTTCGCTGGTATATCTATGAGCCCAAATCTTAAACAGATCAATGTTTTTTTCAGTAATTCATAATGTACATATTGACATGATAGCATCACCAGATGACATACAACTAAATTAAAACAAAAAAACTCCACAAATGATGTTGTGTGTACTAAAGTGAAAGGAGAAACTCAATAAGAATTGGACACATTAGGAACAGAAGCACAGCAAACGGTTAAAGTAGCTACAATTTGTCAGTAATTTGAAAGCAATTCTTCTTTGTTTCCGTGCCAATTAATATAATCAATTAATAGCATTGATAATCTATAAAAAGACGTAACACTACCTAGGCATCACACAACAAACATATCATTATGGGTAAAAGTAAAGTGCTCTCTCAGGACCTTTGCCATTTATTGTGTTGCAAAACGTACTGATGGAATTGGTGAGAAATCTAAAGCTGCAACCAGATTTCTGCATGCACTTCATCACACAAACCAATTTTCCATTGTTGACTTAAAATCAAACTTAATTTTTCCTGTCTTATGTTAGTTAGGATTATCAAAAATATTTCACATTTGTTCAGTGACAGAATAAACAAAAAATGGTTTTAGACATTTTTTTGTTTTGATGCTTTCTTCTTGGAGGGACACCTGTGGCTGTATTTTAAGGCAACACCTCAAACCTCAAAGTAAGAGTGAAGTTTAGAGATGAGAACATTACAATGTGGGATTGTTATTCAGTGTGTGGTATTTCCAGACTTTAAATAATTGAAGGAATAATGAATGGAAAAATTTAATCTGACCTTGAGGGTAACAATCTGGAAATAGTATAGATTCTTAAGCAAGACAATGATTCCAAACACACAACCAATTAGTTTCAGCAAAAGAATATAAAGCTGGTAAAATAGAAATCAAAAGCCTGAGAATGAAAATAACTGATAATCATAATGCAGAGAAGAGGCCAACAGAACCTTTAAGACAGTAGGTGGGAAAAAATGGGTCAGAATCGCATCCAAGTGATCCATAAGACTAGTACAATAAGAATGCTCAGTACTTATTATGTGTGTAATTTCACTTCACAGTACATTTATGGACTTATTCAATATCTC